>NC_090871.1:62411340-62443840 GCF_036669935.1 Montipora foliosa | reverse complement strand
TTCAAATCTCTCAGGGTTAAGAATCTTTGTGTGATTCATTTATTTTGCATGACAATGAGGCATTCACTTTTAAATGACATGGAAATACTTGGAACAAAACGTTTTATTCCCAAAAGATTTGAATTGGGTACAACATTGAGTTAGCCTAATTGGTCTTTTTGCACCGTGTTCTTTTTCAAACTGAAGCTCAATAATTATCTCTGAAAAATGCATGGTTACCTCCAATTTTCTTTTTGGATACCAAGAGCACTAGCTAAGTTCTACTTTCTCCGCATAGCTTTAAACAGCGGAAAATTACCCCTGTATTATTATGCACCGCCAATAGGAAACCCCTGTATCTTGAGATGCGCAGAACGTATGCGAAATAACAATAGTAGGCACTGTCCTCAACAGTGCCTGTAACTTCAAAAAAACTTTTGCGCTGTAACTTCAAAAAAACTTTTGCACTTTATGCACCAGTCAATGTAAATCCCTGCCTCCCTCAGGCCGGGGATTAGCGGGGACATGGATTTGGGCAGCTGGCAAAGTGGACTTCAAACCTCCCCAAGCGGGGCATCATTGCATGGAAGATCCCCCGCTCTAGATGGGCAAAGCACCCTTTAAACACACTTTAAATTTTAATGTCCACAGAAAATTCACACAGGACTTTTATGTACTGACATTGGCAGTAGAATTTATTTCTTCTTTTAATTAAACTACACAGGTCATGAACTCGTAAACACAACAATTCAAACGTTGTATTTGAGGGCAAACATTGCAAAATGTAGGACTGATTTGCTGATAAAACTCTTCTAAGAGGAAACGCTGTGTTTTTAATTTCTAGTTCTGATTGTTTCCGAATCCGGATGAGTCATTTGAATTACAGATTACCTAGAGGTCATTAGGCTGATGCTTGCCGCCATTTTGGAAACTTCCAGTCTCTCACATCGTTCAACGCCCCGCTCTCAGGGGCAGGAACCGTTAACACAGGAATTAACGTCGCACCCCGGGGGCGTTCAATAGTTCCAATAAAAGAAAAAGCCTTCCCTATGACTTCGCTATGCCCCGCTAATCCCTGGCCTGGGGGAGGCCGGGATTTACATTGACTGGTGCATTATTTATTCTACAAAATGGTCCCAAATATATCGCGTAGTTTTTAGAACCCATTGATTGAAAATTCACTTTTTTATTTACTCTTAAAGACTGGAAAAGTGGTCATACTCTGATCAATAGCTGATCAATGATGGGGACTGGCTTCGATACTAGGTTGCCATCACAAATTGCAGTACTTATAGTTTGCATTGCTGTTTTCAAAGAACTATCGCAATGCAAAGCAATTTGTGACATCAAGTGTGAATCGAATCCATGAAAATTTCCCACAATTAAGTCGATCAGAGTATGACTGCTATTCCAGTCTTTCAAAGCAAATAAAAAAGTGAATTTTCAATCAAAAGGTTCTAAAAACTTAACAATGTATTTGGGACGATTTTGGGTAATAAGTAAAGTGGAAAAGTTTGTTGCAGTGATTGGGACTTAAAGCCCCTTATCCCGGCATCAACTGCATCACAGTTCATTTAAGCAATAGACCACAAGTTTCTATTTCAATGCATGAAATGGCCATCACAATATGCTTTGTTTCTAATCAGGCATACAATACAACAACCAGTACTTGAAAACTGACATTAGGCTGCCTTATACTAAATCTAACTTTGGGAAGCAATCATTTGCCTCAATTTAGTTACATTGTACAAGAGTTATACCTTCATAAGCTTTTTGGATTTTACTGAAAAGCTCCTCGGCAATCTGTGACGACAGATAGAAACTTCGTGAATATTACACTTTTTATGAATTTGAGATCAATAACTAAACTTAATCACACTCCTCAAAAATTACAAAAAAGGAAAATCAACAGTAAGGAGAGTTGCCGTAAGTAATTGCAGAATATCCAAATACTTTTTGCCGAGGCAGGTATTTTTTATTTTTTACAGGTCACAAGTCACAGGTCAGGTTTACAGGTCATCGTCTTAAGACCTCTTAACATCACTAAAACAACTGCAACCCTTTTCTAATGTAACCTTAAGCCAAAATAATAGTTTTTAGGTCTAGGGTTAGCATTAATAAAGGGTTTAGGGATGTTTTATCATCAATACAACAATGATACGGAAACCTGACCTGTGACCTGTAACAAATACCTGCCACTTTTTGCCACTCATTCATTTTGGTGGACAATAACAATAAAGTAACGGGTGTTCTTTTATTCAATGACATGCAAATAAATGGAAGGGCATCGTGCAATTTACTTGTCAGAGTCAACGGATATAACGTATGTATATACGTATTTCAAATGGTTACTTGAACTGGACAAGCAGTTTGCTGGCAAGACATACACTTTAAATAACAAGAACTATCTACCCAGCAGCAAACACAGAGTACTTTCAGGCATGGGAATCAACGTGTTAGAAAACAATCAGAATTTAAGTTTGTATTCCATCAGACGTCACGATAAATTGTAAACAAACTCACTTTCTTTTTCGCGGGATCTCGGTGTTTATCGGGATGATACAACATGCACATCCGCCTGTAAGCAGCTTTAATCTCATTTTCATTCGCCTGAAATGAAACGAAATTCAAACAAGATTATTTTAAAAGTATTTTTCTAAGCTTGTGTGATTTCTTGGATTTTTCTACCTCTCTTCTGACGTTCAAAATAGCGTAGTAATCCACTATTTCTTCTTGATCTTCAGATTCCTCCATTTTCAAACACCGCTGGTTGTTATTTGCTAAAACGCTGGCTCAGGGCGACCCCAAAACATGGAATGACGAAATTCTGAAATGCGGAGGTTTGGAAACATGACTTTCTATCAACGGGATGTAATAGTTGTTAAAAGGAAACATATTTTCAGTTCTTTTAAAGAAACGAGTTTTTTCCTTTCAAAGGGCCGTCCGAAGCAACAAAATTACTCTAACAGTGGCGGCGACAAGTTCATATCTCGTCATTTTCAAATAAAATTGTAAATGGTTTGAACCCAGAAGTCATATCATCATTAAGTAAAGTACGATCGTCCGGGTGGGTGTAGTCCTGAGAAGGACTGTTGGAGATGGCATTGACTGACGTTTCGACAACCTGAGCGGAAGTCATCTTCAGAGTCAGGTGATTTGTGTAACGTCAGTAGATACTATAAGAACTCCAGTCGTAGATGTCATTGGTCAACTTGGCAAATCTACGACCGGAGTCCTTATACTATCTACTGACGTTACTGGGGCGGATCTAGGGTGGTTCGGTCGAACCCCCTAAACTGAACGTAAAAACGTATATCAAACGCGTGGTTAAAAAAATAGTGAACCAACTCAGCTAATAAATATATCTTTTAAAAATGATATTTCTTTGTGTCTTTGTACGCGAAAACAGCAATAAAAACAAGACAAATTTGTGCCCAGTTGAAAACGGCCTCTAAAACGTTTGCTTGAGCTATAAAATTACTGCTTATTAACGCTTACACGTCCCGCCAAAACTGACAGTTTATGCCAAATCTGCCAATCGTTCCAATTCCGGCATTGCGTAAAGCCACGCCGTTCTTTGGAAATCAGAGTTGTGGATCGTTCTCTCAGTGAGCCAAAGATTGCGCCGGGAGTATTTTAAAGAGAAAATTTACTTCAACGTTCCTCAACGTCAACTCACGATTTAATATGTCGAAGAGGACAAAGCAACCACAAATTCACCGGTTTTTCGGACCGTCATCAGCAAGGTAAGCGTTAATAGATTAGTCTATTACACGAGTACGGTTAATTCTAGCAAGCAGACAGTGCTTATTTCTCGAGAGTTGTTTCACCAATCGATTTAAAACTGAAATATCATAATTTTCTCCCCTAGATCAGAGACCCGCGAAGATAATGAGTCTTTTGACCAATTAAACCACTTCAAATTGCCCCTGAAAACTCTGGAAATCGCATTTCAGAGGCCCTAACATTAAAAATTTTCCGGGGGAGCATGTCCCCGGACCCCCCTAGGGGCTACCGCCTTCGGCGGGCGTTTATCCGAACCCCCCTTCGTCAAAACCTGGATCCGCCCCAGCGTTACACAAACCACTTGACTCTTCCTGACTTCCGTTCAGGTTGTCGAAACGTCAGTCAGTGTCATCTCAAACAGTCCTTCTCAGGACTACACTCACCCGGACGATCATACTTTACTTAATGATCATTTTCAAATACTTAGAACTTTTTTTTGTGAAATTCCAAAATGTTTAGTCAATACCAAACCTCAAACAGTTCCGCAAGTGGCGACCACTCTTCAATCAAATACTTATTTTTTTTTTTAACCCCTGTAATTTTTCATTGACTACACCATCTATTTTATAAGCTAGTTTTCTTACTCTGTGTTGTTTGTCATTTGCGATTTTCCGCTAGTCATCCTTTTAGGATTTAGGGCGATTTTCCGTCATTCCGTCTTTTAGGATTTGGGGCGATTTTCCGTCATTCCACCATTCCATCATTCCCTCTTTTACGGTCGTCCCTGGTTGATACTTCTAACAAACGGTAATAATTCCGTATTAACGGCTAGTAACGTGGAATAACGGCTAATGATGTGGAGTAACGTCTAGTGATGATTAATGATGGCTAGTGCTGAGCAGTGACGGCTAAGAACGTGATATTGATGTATCGTGAAAAGAATTTTAGGTGGACTTTTCATCTAGCGTACTTGAGCACCACCACAAACTTTCACAATATCATCGGTGATTGGTTACTTAAGGGAGCACACCTCCGTTTTTACCATATTTGGAAAATCACATTGTCGCCTGTCAGAACTTGACTAAGAAAGCATACCAACGTGTGGTGCTGAAACATGCAATAGATTGTGAATATTTTTCTCTCGATCTTTTTCGCAACAAAGAACTTCAAAATGTTCTTAGTCCGTTCAGCTTTCTGGAGTCCAGCTCTGAGGTACGTACGTTTTTATCGTTTGTTACGAAAAATTCCTTTTTATGAGTGCCAGTATGATCACAGACGAATACGTGTAGTCCACCTTTTTCTTCTAACGCAAACAGGGACGTTGAAATTGTCTTTACACGATCGTCTTACGTAATACGATGAACTATCCATTTAACTGGCCTTATAACTAAATGCCAGTTTACCTCTCAGAATGAATGGATTCATATCAATTTGACGGGCGTGAGCATCAAATTTTGTGGAACCCTGGATACGTGTGATCGCTGTGAAGAATTTTCCCTGAAAGCTTTAGATATTTCTCTAGTATCCTCAGCTGTACATGAAAACTACTGTAAAGTTACCTGATAAAAGAAATCTTCTCTGCCGGAAATTTGGCTTCCGATACGTATCACGCCTCTCGCATTTTATCACGAGATCTGCGGTGTTGTGATAACGAAACATCCCTTGCGCATTCAGCACAAAAAGCAGAAATTTCAAAATCAGTTAGGGTGGATACCAACTTCGACGGAGTTCAGAGTTTTTCTTTTAATGTCGTTACTTTGTTTTCATTTCCACAATTATCTGTTTGCTTTACGAAGCAGATATATTCATATGCAAATTTGTCGTTGCGTATTCTCAAGTTTAGCTTTAAATCTGCAAACATCGGATGTGAGACACCACTGAAAATGCAAAATCCTGGGTTGGTTAATTGTGCAGGATTAGGTTGCGATTTAACTAAATTGACGAAACAAAGTATCCAAATCTATTAAACTCTTGCCCTAAATTAGCTCTTTTGCCCTGATACTTTTAATTATTAATTAAATACATAATCTGCACTGCCCAGCTGTAGACTACACCCAAACATTACAGTACATCTTTTATAAGTGGCAGTGTGGCTTTAGTCGTAAGGGCATTTGCCTTGAGATCTGGATATCCCTGATTCAAGACCTGTTTTGACCACAATTTGATCCTGGTAGTCTTTGGTTCAACTTCTCACGGCTGCATTTGTAAATAATTATAGCCAATTGGTTTGTCCCACAGCCAGTTTGGGTTTTTAACAGTTGTTTTGTTTCGTTGAATTCATATTAATCATTTTGCCCTGAAAGCCCCTATGTTCAAAGCGGTTTATAATTAAGTATGTAAATATATGTGTTAATATAAAATCTTTTGAAACTGGGGCAATTGTAGTGATCAAAAGTAATTCAAAACAAATTAAGAAATTATACAGATGAATGTGCTAAAATGTGTTTTTGCTAAAAATGCAAGGTCTAATGTGTGCTCTAACCTACACTGTCAGAATCTTGAGCTCAAACCGTTTTGGATGATTTATTTTTCTTATTCGTTTTACTTGTAAAATAGAGGTAACTGCTTGGAGCACTTTGACATTCTGCTTATAAATCAACTCAGCAAAAGACCATATGGTTCTCATCAAATACAGCAATGCATTACAAGGACCATGATAAGATTCTTTATTTAATCAAATGCAGTCTGCATATGTGGATGATCATATCTTTGTTTCTACAGAATACAGGCCAACTTTGTTGCAAGCTTGTTATTTACATCATGCTATGCTCTTATCATTTCAGCCACGTTTTATGATCAATTCTTGTCGCTTTGCGCACATGCTACATGTTTTTTGTAGGCTTTCTTTGGTACAAGTCACCTTTCACGTTTCTTCCACCCTTACAGGCATTTTATAATAAAGCTTGACTTCATGCAGTGTTGGTGCACACCTTTTACTCTGCACTGCATGTAGCAGGTTGGGTGGGACCCCCTAAATTCCCCTCTATTACCATCTCAGCAGTGGTTGACACCACATATTATATGCTCACATTAGAACTTGCCACTTACCAGGCTCTAACAAGGTAAATTTCGACAAGGGACATGGCCTAAAAGGTAGCGACAGCACATAAAGTGTAACCGTGACAAATGACACCCTTTCTTTAACTTTCCTTTAACTTCCGACAGCAACCTGAAATGTCGACAAAGCACCAACAAAAGACCTTTTAAAACTCAGACAAGCGATGCGGGGAGCCCCCTTGCAGGGTCTCAGTTATTGTCGCATGTCACAGGGTGTGTTGCTCCCACCCTACTCTATTGCCCATTATTGTTCAGGATGTGTCACTGCCACCCTCATTTGCTGCATTGCAAGGTGCGTTGCTGCCACCCCTTTGTTGTTCAGGGTGTGTCACTACCATCCCCATTAGTTACACCATGGGGTTTTGTTGCTGCTACTCCCATGTCAGTCTCTGACACACACACACACCCTTCCTTGCTCTAGGATGCACCTGATAACTGTAGTCCTATTGTCTCACTACTACAAAATGCTTTAGATAAAACAATGAAGAAGTTGATTACCATTAAATGAGATGTAAATGAAACATTAAAACAAAAATGCTGTCAGGAAGTGAAAAACCTTAATTTGTTAACTCAACCAAGTTCCACTGTGTTTATGATTCATTGATATCATCTTTGTTCTTAATCTTGTTACCACTCCCATTATCATACTATAAATTTTTGTGAATATTAATATAGAATCCTTGGAACAAGAACCATTTCTTTGCCTCCCAATGAACCACCGACAAACCTTGAAAAAAACAGTGTCGACCTGCAGAGGTTAAAAACAGAAATAGAAAGGGTGGAGAATGAAACTGTGGAAATTCCCTGCATCATTGGTGGAAAAGAAATTTATACTGGAAATACAGAATATCAATTAGCGGTGAGACACATTTCTAACATAAATATACTATTGGCTATTTTTCTTGCAATTACAGCCAGGGACACAGCTTAAAAAGGTCCAACCAGAAGCACACACACACGGTGCCCCTAGTAGACACTTCAACGCCCATGCAAGACCTTAAAGGCACTCTGTGTTCATTGCTGAATTTGTTTCTAATGATCATTATTTTATTGGAAACTAGGATGCTTGGTTCATATAGGGGGCACTTCTCTGGCTAGTAGTCAGAATATGGAAGCAGGCACAATTCATCCTATAGTCTCATGTTTTCAGCACTAAGTGGTTAACATATGGAAGAAGTGTTCTGTATTTGTGCCAGCAAGTGATTCAATATTATATTTCTCCAGTCTTCATCAAAAGAGTTGGGACAATTGCCAATTTTGTAAAGTTTAAAACATCACACCTGTCCTTTTCAAACCCTCTTCCCCCCAATGCTCCCCCCCCCCCCCCCCACCTTGCCATCCCCCTGAGAATGCTTGGTTTTTTAAGGTGGAATAGGTGGCCTTGTTAAGTCAAAGTGGGGGAGTGGGAGTTGTTTATAAAGAGTCAAAGATCTCATAAACCCTTGAAATAATGCAAACAGCACAAAAACTGTTCTATCATGAGTATCTCGTCCCAACGACTTTGAGAAAGACCAAATGAAAGGAAAGGAAAGGAACTTTATATATTGTCTAATCTTCTAGTGCCGTAGAGCACTAATCGGGCACACTGTAAATTGAAATTAACAAGTTAACACAAATCACATCAAATTTTGGTTTTTGAGGAGAGGTGAAAACCAGAGTACCCGGAGAAAAAAACCTCTCGGTGCAGAGTAGAGAACCAACAAACTCAACCCACATACGACGCCGAGTCTGGGAATCGAACCTGGGCCACATTGGTGGGAGGCGAGTGCTCTCACCACTGCGCCATCCCTGCACCAATGTAGGGAAAGTAGACTGCTAGCTAGCAGTCCCTTCTAAATCAGTCAAACCGCCCCTTTTAGTCACGCAGGCAAGCTTATGAGCTGTGGGGAGAATTGGATTAGAGCATGGCTTGCATGACTAAAGCAGGCATTTCAACTGACTTTATATATTTATCTATAAGGGACTACTATCAGTCTTCAGGAAAAGATGCTTTCAATACTGTAGGAAAATCCCAGACTCTGAGTGCTATTTGTCAACAATTTGATCAAGCAATGAACAGCCTCTTCAAACATTGATGAGTATTAGAACACAGCTTGCAACAAACTTGAAGAAGACAACCAAAACTATATCTGTATCCATATCTGCAAGATGCAAACAAGATGAACACTTGTTGTGTCTAGCGGCTGAACGTTTCTTGGGCTACAGCATGGTCTTTGTTCCTCTTTGTTGTTAAGCAGTGGGGTGGTACATGTATTCACTGCTTCTATATCAATTTTGCAGCCCTACAACCACTCACTAAGGATTGCCAAGTACCATATGGCTACCGAGGTATGTTGTCATGTTTGTGGGTCAAGTACACTGTACTCATACCGTCCTGTAGTTGGAAATCTAATCAAAGCAAGCCCTCTTTGCATCATCAGCTTTACTACCGTCATCTTGTTTTTCTCTGCAGTTTGATTTTCAGGCAATACTAGATATTCATTAGCAACAACTGGATGTGAAGTACAAACTTTGCCTAGCTAGCTTGTCGTGACATAATCCAGCGTTTTATTTTATATTTTAGGTACAATTTGTACATCTATGCGTAATAATTTTTTGATCAGCTTAGATTTAGAATACAACCATTTTTCCTGAAGGTTCTAGACCTTTAACCACAACGGTAGTACTCTTTAAAACCACAACACAGATCAGGCATGTTCCTTTTTATAACTAGAAAATGTGTTAAAAGTCATTTTTTTTGTTAATGCCAGGAAGTTGTCATTAAGGGCATTGAAAGTGCAATGGCTGCAAGGAAGGAATGGGAAAGAACCTCTCATGAACACAGGTGAGACTAATGGTTGACCAATCTGTACATGTAGTTATATAACTCATTAATAATCCATGATGAGAAAACAAAAGAAATGTTTTATTAATCAATGTCTGTATTTCTGATACAGCTTTCTGTTAATTTAGTCCATAAATGTTTCTTTCAATTTTCACGGTTAAAATGTCTTGAATCACCAAAAATACCTAGTGTACAGTTTAACACTTAAAATGCTGACATTTCCTAAGCACAATACAATATTCGCACCCGTATTGTATCAGATATAAAATGTCTCGCCTTCAGCTCGACATTGTATATCCGATACAATCGTCGGTCGCTCATATTGTATTTAGTACTTAAAGTCTCACCATGCCACCTGATCTCTTAAAATCTGATCTTTTTTATGTCTTTAAATGCAGGCAATATGTGGTAGCAAAAGCAAAGTTTCCGAATCTGAGATTTGCAATAACTTAAAGACTTTGCTTTTCATCAATTTTATCCTCCAGGGCTGCCATTTTCCAGAAAGTAGCCGATTTAATTACTGGAAAATACAGAATTCAATCATTAGCGGCAACCATGGTGGGACAGGTTAGGGTTATGTTTGTTTCATTTTCAGCCTTAATGTTAGTTTTGCATTACTCGTCACTGCTAATTGATTTGTGGTGAATAGCATACATACTGCAGTTGTTTCATTTGCATTTTTGATAATTTTTAAGAAGGGGAGGATTGGGTTGGCATATCTCTGATAGCTAGCTTGCACTCACCGTTTATCTTCATGTGTGTGTGTGTGATGTTTAACTCCCAGTCTCATTGCAATATGTCAGATATGTCCAGAAAAGCTGCTACCAGTAATAAGTATCACCCAACTAGTGGACTAATGCAATTTCCTGCATTTTGATTGGCTATGCTACTAGAGGACTATTATTAATAGTCCGCAAGTAGCGAAAAGTGTGACGCTTTCTTTCGTTGTATTCCCAAATAAATATTTCTTTAACTTGCATTTGCTAACTTTATTACCGGTATTGCCTTTTCTGTCCGACTAGTTGAGTGATATTAAAACAATTAGACCCTTCACCCTCAGGGGCCACGAGTCAATAGCCCATTTGGCTCGCCTCGTGCGCTATTGACCTGCAGTCCTTGCGGGATACAGGTCTAATTTTTAATTAGTTGCATGCCGATTTCATTTAAGATCACAAAGTGCTTGCTTTTCTTCCCAACTTTAACATCACTCATGTCTGGGAATACCTGTGGCAGTGCTGGAAATAACAGTCGGTCATCGGACATTCTCCGACCAAATTTTGAAAAGGTGCGGCCAATTTCATATTATGATCAGACACGATGACCGAACATCTCACCAGCACATCTTGAGTTATCTTCTTCAAGGTGTTGTCAGTCAATAAGTTATGTCTGGCCCAATTTTCAAATGTCCGACCAAAATGAAGCTTTGAAAGGACATATGTCCTGTGAATATAAAAGAAAAATTATTTCCAGCACTGTGTGGACAATTCAACATCTCAAAGTGGACATCCTTAAACTCTGCTTGCCAATAACAGCTAAACAGCTGCATTTACACTAACCTAACAATAATAACAATAAATTGGGCATACCTTTAATTGAGGCCCTCCCAGGAGTGTCCTGGTCCCTGGTTCCCTTTAAAAATTTTCTTGTGTTCCCTTATTCCCAAAATTACTTCCAAACTTGCAAATCTCTTGTTCTGGTCATACAGTCTTGAGACACTAATGAAGTGATTTTTTCTATGAATTATTTTCTAGGCCAAGACTGCATATGAGGCTGATATCGACTGTGTGCAAGAGATAGCAGACTTTTACAGATTTGGAGTTCACTATGCCAAGGTACATGAGAAAATTGTTTTTCCACATATGCCCTCATCAGTGGTGATTTTTCTGGACTGTGAAGTCTTCATCACAACTTGGATTGCCATGTTGAAATGGCTCAATCAGAGCACTGTCTCTTTCTGTGGAGCTTCATTTTACCGTAAGCTTGAAGGTATGAAAAGTGGCATGGTCGTCGATAATAATATTATTAGGCATTTCCATGGCAATTGTGCTGCAGGACAGCATTCACTTCTGATACATTTGTCATCCCAAGACAACCTTAGTTTCCATCATTAATGATCGGCAATAATTGTTTTGTCTTTTGTTGTGAATGCCAGATAATTTAGGAGTTCAATCTAATTTGAATTGAAGGAACTACATGGAGGTCCAGAACTTCACCAGCCTCGTGGTGTAATAAACAGACTTGTGTATAGAGGATTGGAGGTAAGATCATCAATAAAAATGAGAGAACAGTGAGCTACATGTATGATGTAATTAGATATCACCTATGATCATGAAAACATCAGCGATCAATTGTTTCCAAAGATTGTAAGTTGGAGAAATTTGTGTGTTTAAATTCCGAATCTCATTGTTACATTTCTAGCTGCCTCATTGGTTCACCCAATCTCATTAACCCAGTCACTCCTCAGGCATGCCCCTGGAGCGCCCCAGTTTAGGAGTAAAATCGTCTGGTTTAAGACAGAGTGAAATCTGTCTAGTCTCACTCCCATTAGTCAATGGGTTAACCAGTCAGTATAGGGAAAATATTGTTGATGTCACCCATTGTCATTAATGTGCCAACTAGTGGTTGGCACATTTGAATGACAAAAGCAATGTTTGTAAACAGATATCTTCCCTATATGTATGTTTTATGCAAGATGGAAAATTAAATCTCAGTGCAAATTTGACATAGCTGGGCACTTTTTGTCGAGTACCTACTTTTTTCAACAACGGGTGGTAAAAAAGCAGAATTTAGGAATGAAACTACATATAAATTTGAACCTTTTCCTTCTAGGATAGGACAATAGCCATAGAACTTTTAATTACCCAATGATATCCAATGCTGTCTCGTGGAATTATTATAGTAATTTCTAAAACGTGTCATAACCGACATGACTGTAAATAAAATATTTTCTTAAACTTACTGTACTTTTCATCAGGGTTTCATCGCTGCTATTTCTCCGTTCAATTTCACTGCAATTGGTGGAAACTTGGCAGGTACTCCAGCTATTGTTGGCAATGTCATGCTCTGGAAACCTTCATCTACTGCAATCCTTTCTTGCTACCTGGTGCAAAAGATATTTCATGAAGCTGGTCTTCCAGATGGTAATAAAAACGCTGTTTTTGGAAATTTTTGTCAGTGTTGGTGAAAGTGGTGGATATTTACCTCCCTGCTTTGTGGTTCGGTAAATATACACTACTTTTTACTGCAACTTCTGTGATAATTACTCTTAACAAGAGTCAACAATAATATTATTGTTAAATATTTAACAATTTTGCTAATGGTGGTAGCCTAAGGGTAAGCACTGATTTCAAAATAACGGCTGAAGGCTTTAAGCTTTCAGCTATTGTAAGGTTGCACATATCTATTGCTATAAGCTTAAAACACTAGCTGATTTAAAAATTAAAATTTTAATATTCCACAGTTTTTGCACTGACTCACAAAATACCTAAGTTGAAATATGTGGTATATACCACAGCACTGTCATTGAGATTTTCTTCAAGTGGGTTCTTTCTTTGTGTAGGTGTGGTAAATTTTCTTCCTTCATCTGGGAAGACCTTCGGTGACAGTATAACAAAGTCGCCTCATCTAGCAGGAATCAACTTTACTGGCAGTGTCGAGTAAGTTATTTCATTTCAATTACATTCAAGTGTTCCATTGTTTGCCATCTTTTTTCTAGTTTTCCTCAGATTTTTCCCAGTCGTATGGATTAATGGACAATTAAAGCACTGTTCTTTCACAGTTTCAGTTGTTACTGGAATACTTCTTGAAAAATACCAGCCCTGCAAGTTCCTAAAATTTTGTTTCAGTTTTAATGAACGAAATTTTACATGAAATGAATCATATATTAAGCTGCGGATATCTACTCAAGTGAAGCTATGGTCTTCACAGTTTGGAATGCAATTTTAGCAATTGCGTTGAGAAGCCTTCAAAATTGAGGACTTTAATGGGGTTTGAACCCGTGACCTTGCGATGTCAGTGCAACACTCTAACCAACAGAGCTACATGTATGAAGCCATTGATGTTAGGGGCTGGTCGTTTGTTAGTTCCTATGTTCCCTTGATGAATGAATCAATCAATATATCAATATATTATGATTCGTTTCATGTATCATTTCATTCATTAATTCATTCATCCCAGGAGCATAATATTATGAACCCCCAAGTGACCAGCTCCTAACATCAGTGCCTTCATAGTTCAGTTGGTTACAGCGTCACACCCGCATCACGACGTCAGGGGTTCAAACCCCATTGAAGTCCAGAATTTTTCAGGTTTCTCTATGCAATTGCTATTAAAATTGCGTGTAGAAGTGCGAAGATCATAGCTTCACTTGTTTCAGTTTTGATCTACAAGTCTCACTTTCAGGAATGAAAGAGTCAAAGTGGCTGTCATTGACGAGTTAAAAAAATCATTGGTGACTTCTTTTCCTTAATTTTTTTTGGCAGGACTTTCAGATATATTTGGAAGAAAGTTGCAGAGAACCTTGATGTTTACCGGTAAATGACACTGAAATCTCTTTGTAATTGTTACAAGGCTTTTAAATTCAGCTCTTGTCACTTCAAACTTGTTTAACTTCTAATTAATATTTCTTTTTTTTTTATCTAATGTATATTCTACAGAACCTATCCAAGACTTGTTGGAGGTTTGTAAAATTTATTACTTTTGTCGTTATAATAATTGTTATTAAAAATTCAATCTCGGATATTGCATTTCTAGCTTTCTGATTGGCTCACTTGTTTTCGGTTATTTAACAATTATTCCATGAGCGCGCGTTGGATATGAGATGGTAAATAGCCAACGAGGCGCGTAGCGCCGAGTTGGCTATAACCAGTCTCATATCCAACAAGCGCGAATGGAATAATTGTTTTATTAAATTCCTTAAACTCCAAAAGTTTGGAAGTACGAAATACGAGCGAAAAAAGAGAGAAAATCCTAGCGAAATCGAAAAAAGTTGATGAAGATGCGATGTTGTGTAATACCTCGTGGTCAGACAGACGCAGGCTCCTCACAAAAACATTTCTTACCTTTTCGCGTATCTCTAAGCTTCGAAAGTGATCCAAACTTTCCACAAAAACGTTTTTCTTTTGCTTTATACCGAAAGAAATTTCACTTTCTGGCGTAAACGTTTTTACTTTAGCAACGCTAAGCGCAATCATTTACCATATAAGGTCAAACTAAGGTATATGAACTGATAACCGAGATTGAGTGAACCAATCAGAGCACGAGAATTGCATTATCCAAGGTTGAGAATTTAATAACAGCTTTTAGTAAATTTTCAACCTCGGCTAATGCATTTCTCATGCTCTGATTGGTTAACTCAATCTCGGTTATCAGCTCATATACCTTAGTTTGACTTTACACGGTAAATGATTGCGCTAAGCGTTGCTAAACTAAAACTTTCTCTCGGATTAAAACAAAAAAAAACGTTTTTGTGGAAAGTTTGGATCAATTCCAACGCTTAGAAGTACGCGAAAAAGTAAGAAATGTTTTTGTGATGAGCCTGCATGTCTGACCACCAGGTATTACACAACATCATGTTCTTTTCGGTTTCGCTCTGATTTTGTCGCTTTTTTCACTCGTATTTCGTACTTCCAATTTTTTGGAGTTTAAGGAATTTAATAAAACAATTATTCCATTCGCGCTTGTTGGATATGGAATGGTTATAGCCAACGAGGCGCGTATTTACCACCTCATATCCAACGCACGCTCATGGAATAATTGTTAGTTAGTATTTACTAAAACAGTGGATAGCGTTGACGGTGTGCTCTGATTGGCTTCTCAATCTTCGGATATGATTATCCTTTGCTATTCACCTCCGAGCAACTTGCGCGAGATTTGGGCCGAAAATATTGTAATCGTTGCAGTAATAAATGAGTTAAAATCATCTTTTTGTGTTTATTATTTCACCGTTCGCAGCTAGTAGTACTTGCACAAATCTTATTGCTACATAGACAATATAAGAAGAGCGTCGTCCTCTCTTAGAATTTTCAAAAATTTACTGAACAATGTCAATCTGACTACCGAAGCCAATTGTTGTTGTAATCTTTGCATCGAGTAGTTCATATAGTTAAGTTAAATCTTATAGTTTAGTTTTTAAATTCATAGTCTAGTTTTTAAATGACAATTTTATAGTCTAGTTTTGTACTTTTATTCAACAGATAACTTATTTTAATTTTACTTTTAATTTTTTTATTATTATGAATTTGTACGACTGGGGCTCGTTTTTCTTATATTTTGTCCTGTTTGTTTGCAGAATGTGGCGGGAAGAATTATCACTTTATCCACCCGTCTGCAGATGTCGGTAAAGTTTGTCCTTTATATTTCTCTTTTGACACGCTTTGAAACTTGTGATTTAACATGTTAAAACATTAAATTTTGTAAAACTTTTCAGAGGCGCGCCGTCTCGTTGTTTTTTTTTTTATTTTATTTAACTTTTATGACGCGTCACATTTTGATTTCGCGAAACAACCTCCCTGAATTAGCGTTGCTACATTCAGATCGTCTGCCTTAGTTATTTTTATATTCATTTGAGTTTGGATTTTGTTTGCCAAATGTTTAGTTGTTTATCGTATGTTGTTAGGCTTTTTTCGAGGACTCGTTGAACTCGGGAAATTTTCGCACAGTGCTGTTAGCAGTTGTACCAATTAAAGAATAACACTGTCGGTTTCCTTTGGCTTGTTCTTGGACGGAACTCGCATCGTAAATTTGCTGATTTTCTATTTTTGTTTTTGTTTTGTTTTTTATCAGACACAGCTGTTAACTGCACCATCAGGGCAACATTTGGTTACGCAGGGCAGAAATGTTCTGCCTGCTCGAGACTGTACGTCCCAGAGTCACTGTGGGGACAGGTGAGAATTTTACTCATCGACATGCGCACGTTGAGATTGAAATCTGACCGACAGTGTCGTTTTTTTTTGTTTTTTTTGTTTTTTTTTTTGCAACATTTAGTTCCATTTACAGAAGCAGCTGGCAGACCACTAGAAAACGGAAACAGACATAGTAGAGCAAAACCATTTCCACTAACATCGAGATGTACAAAGAAATGACAATGATATTCTCTTCCAATTTGGAGTAAATAAGCACTTGCAATTTTTTTTCAAAGACTACAAATTGCATTGGCCCTTAAGGGCTCGTGCAATTTTCTTGGTCTATGAAAAAAGTGTCCTCGTGCTTTTTCATTCCAAGTTGCACTGGAAATCATGTAAATAGAGAATGTTAGCATCGACAACGAGTGCGAATACAAGAAAAGTAGAGTCGTGCTCTACGTATTTAGCAATATGTAAGCGTAAGGTACGAGTTCCAGTCCATTCTATGCACAGTACTCTTTGGCAAAATATCGGCAGTTTAATCTGGTTTTCAGGCTTGAAAACCCCTCAAATTATTTCCCCAACACTGAAGGGTTGTTAGTATGATTATGACAGCTTTAAACTTAAAGAAACAGTTGTAATCACACTCGTCCTTACCGCTACGGCTTTTCGTTGTAAAGTCGTCGCGGACCAACTTGCCGGGACGAGTTCAGCACGCTGGGATGCGCAGTAATCAAAATCCCAGAACTTGTACTCGAAGTCATACTCGTTGTCGATACTAACATCTCTGTTACCTGCACCAATATGGACCTCCTAGCGTTTAAATATCTTACCTATCCTTTTTAGTTGTCTAATATATGGAAATGCCGCTCTTGTTCTGTTCTGATTAAAGGTTAAAGAAAGACTTGTTGAAGAACAGAAAAGGCTCAAGTTGGGAACGGTAACTAGACTCCATCCTAAAGAACACAAACGGAACTTTTAAGCAACGACGAGGTCGACAGCAACGAGAACGTGATCTCACAATATAAATATGGCAAGGGTGTGATAGTTCCCCAAAAATGACACTGTTCGGAACGGCGCTTAATTTAGGGAAAGAAATAAAAATTTATCTTCAAGTAATGACGTCCTTCATAAAACCTCAAATTTGGCTATTTCACGCTGTCGTTTTGCAGACGGCGGCAAAGAAATGGACAAAAGTGGAAAAAAACGCACGTGCAGGGCGTGCAAAGCTGTTGTTTTTGCCCACCAAATATGCAAATTTGTGACGTTCTCGTTGCCGTCGCCGTTGTCGTTGCTTAAGTTCCCTAATACTAAAACGACATAATACAGTTGGCTGCGTAACATACCCTGGTTAAGGGTACAGTGTGGCGCCAGAAATCCCCGAAAGTACATCGAAGCGTAAACCATAAAGTGGATTTAGGATTTTTACTGCTGCAAATTTGTGACAGTCAAGCCTGTCATTGTCTTGTGCTACGCGGCCATTTTCCCCTTTCAGTGAGCTTGTACATTATTTTTCAATTGGTGCGAAGTGAATCTATGATATCTACGTGTTGCTCCCGTCTGGCCTTGTAGCTCAGTCGGTCGAGCAGCGGTGATCTAATCCGAGGGTAGGAATTTGTTGCTAATGGAATTGTTAGGCCGCGTCGATGGGAGTGAAACAAGAAGATTTGGTGTCATCAAACGACTTGATAAAGATAAATGCCACCACCGGTATACCATGGGAAAGACTTGCAAACCGACGTTTCGCCGGAGCGTTAGCCTTTCATCAAAGGGAGTTAAAAAGGAGTTAATTAAAGCGAGGACAACGTGAACGAAAATGTCACTCCAAAATATAACTTGGCGTTATCGCAAGTATTCCGCGATTATTCCGTCTCGTTCCTCTTGTAAAATTCGGGCGAACTATCCTGGTGATTTCACGTTCTTGTTTTGCGTGGAGTACGGCAAAGAAACGCACGGAAGTTCGTGCTGCACGTGCAGTGATGCTAGTATCTTTCCGCTTTTAACCAATCGTGCTGCACGTGCGGCACGCATTTTGGGGCGGTAAAGTAAGTAAGTATAATTCGCATTGCCCTCTCCGTCCTCGTTGCTTAAGTTCTGTAGTCCCTTCTGATGAAGGGCCAACGGTCGAAATGTCATCTTCACGAATCTTTCTTACGGTTGAATAAATTAACGTTATCAACTCGTTTGATAAAAAACAAATGTTCGTAATTCGAAGGTAGCCTGTTCAATTCCCACACTAGTCAAAAGTTGTTGTCGCTCCATTTGTGGACTTGGTTCCTTAATTGAACTGATCTCTCACTGCATTTCCAAGGATTTCTAACACTACAAATTACCCTCTTTTTAACCAGTCAACGCTGCCGTTAATCTCTTGCAAGAAAATTGCCTTCCACGTTGAAACTTTGATTGATTTTGTTTTTCTTTCTTCTTTTGCAGCCTAGTGACTATGATACATTTATTTCGGCAGTTATAGATGAGAAGGTACTTTATATTTGCAACCTTGAACGCTTCAATAGCTTGGAGCGAATGGTTCATTGTCGTTTTCACCCAGCAGTGCATTCGCTAACATCCAATGCCAAGTTGCTTGAAGGATTGTTGGCGGGCAAGCTCCGAGCCTGCATGGACGTTAGAGAAAAGACTCGTGGGCGAAACGACCGGCTACCGGAAGAAATTTTTTAAAATCGATTGAATTGAAAAATTAAGTCTTTTACTGAAACGGGCGTAAAAGAATGAAAAGATCTACTTACTTAGAGTGTTTTGGCTTTAAACACAAAGATTTCGTAGAATATTGGAAATCTAATCCCTTTAAATAAGGCACCCGTTCGAGCGTGGCAGACTGCAAAATTCAATTGGAAGACTCTCGTTCAATTTTTTTATTCTTTGCCCTCACAGGAAAAACATGAATTGAAATCAAACGAATTTCAGTGATTTTGAAAAAAATAAGGCGAAATTCAGCTTGCATGACGGGGTTTGCCGTTTTCCGGGAATGTTGCGTTAGCGTTTTATCCGAAATGCTTGAACTTTCTCCTTCGTCGTTCACCCTCATTGTGCAGCCGTGGAACTGGACCGTTATTTGCTGTATGTTTTTTTCAGGCGTACAAGAGTATTAAGAGTTACATTGATTATGCCAAGGACAGCCCTGATCTAAGTATTTTAGCTGGAGGAAACTGTGACTCTAGGTAATTAAGACTGTTTATTGTTGAACTTCACTCGCGTTTATTATTATAGAAACGTGGCCCCAGTTGTTCAAACAATGGATAGCGCTACCCGCTGGATAATTCAATTGGTTTTGCTAGTGTTTATCCGCTGGATAGTGATTTATCCGGTGGATAGCGCTATCCAGCTGGGCCCGGTTGTTCAAAAGCCGATTAACGCTAACCCCAGATTAAAAATTAACCAAGAAGTTTATATCTCTACTCCCAAGTACTGTTCAACACTGATACTCGGCAAAACTTTACATTAGAAGAAGTCAATCTTGAAAAACAAAAATAAGCAAAAGAAACTTTCACCAAAAATTTAAAACTTGAAGCAAAAGTTTGCGCTAATCCTGGATTAAGTTAATCGGCCTTCGAACAACCGGGCCCTGTTGAACAACTGGCGCCTGGTCTGTTATTTGATCGTCTTCTCTTTGATCACTTTGAATGTGAACGAAATATCTGTTGAATGGATTGAACACTCTGACTCTTAAAGATGGGGAATATGAATTCATTGTCGTTTGAAATTCTTGATGACATCCAGTGAATTGCCATTTCATGCATTTCTCGCAGTGTGGGATATTTCATCGAACCAACGATCATTGAAACAAAGAATCCTCACGACAAACTCATGAATGAGGTAATTTTCCTGTTCTTAAGCCGTTTTCTTGGTCCTCGCCTGTTTGAATTGAATGTATAAGTGTGTTTACTTTCTCCCTTGTGCAGGAAATATTTGGACCGGTGCTTACAGTTTACGTTTACCATGACCTAAAATACAAGGAAGCGCTTGACTTGGTTAGTAAGTGGCTATTAAAAACTATCAAGTGATAGCCTTCGCAGTTGTGAACGCAATTTTTGCAATTGCATAGAGAAGCCTGAAAAATTCAGTGGCTTCATAGCTCAGTTGGTTAGAGCGTCGCACCGGTATCGCGAGGTCACGGGTTCAAATCCCGTTGAAGTCCTGAATTTTTTCAGGCTTCTCTACGCAATTGCAAAAATTGCGTTCACAACTGCGAAGATCATAGCTTCACTTGATTTCATATCCGCAGTTCGTAGATGAACCAATTCATATGTCATTTCATTGTTTATTAAAAACTATATTTAGGCTCCATCCATATTTGTGAATCCGCAACTTTTTCTCTGCGGATTCAAAAAATTTCACGTCCACACGTGACGTATTCAAATCGAATTTGCCCGTCCACACGTATCGGGATTCATTCTAGTATCCAGGATTCCTCTGTGACTTTTGTCAACAGGACTTTCGAGAAACAGGCCCCATGGGCTCGTTTCTCGAAAGTCCCGAAACTTTACGGGTCACTTTCGGGTGTCACCATTCCCTCTGTATCTCAAGAACGGATAGGATTTTAGTCGTCAAATTTCACAGTGATTTTCCTTTTTGTTAGCTTTAACATGTTTTAACATGTTTTCGTTGCCTTACTCAATACACTACGGTAAATAAATAAAATTACGCTTGTTGCACAAATTTCGTCCCACAAGTCATTCTGTCAATCAAATTTCACTTTCAAACGCGCTATACCACCGCTTGCAACCGTCAAAAACGTTTCGCGTAAATAAAGTTGTGATTAGCTTATGGCGTGTAACTTTTGATTGCCGGAATTTTTTTTTTCTTCGTTGCCATTTTTTCCAGGTTGATAGGACGTCTCCTTTCGCTTTGACTGGAGCAATTTTCGCTAAAGACAGGTAGTGATTTGTGAGAAAAATCCCAAGTGAAGATTGGTATGTAGCGTTTGGTTCAAAAGAGAGTTCTCCGGCTCACCTTGTCGAATTTTCTTACAGACGTTTTATTCAAGAAGTTTCTGACATCCTTAGAGACGCTGCGGGTAACTTTTACATCAATGACAAATGTACCGGATCCATTGTGGGACAACAGCCCTTCGGAGGGGCGCGGCTTTCAGGTCTGTCCAAGTTTGAAATACCTTTATTCTCTGTTTTGGTTTGTTAAAATTTGATTTTGCTATTGTGACAAAGTGGCTGTTTATCCGTCCGTCATCGACTTTCCCTCGCTTGGAAGATCAACGAAAAACCAATTACTTTGGTCCTTTGCACATTGATGGGTTGTTGAAATTCTCCGTCTTCATATCGGCGAAAACGAAGCAAATTACTTTCTGTCCACATTATCGACGGTTTTCACATTTTTCACCCATCAGCAATGATGAAAACAATAGTTTTCAAAATTTTCCCACTTCCCCGTCATTGCTCTGGTTGCCACGCACATATCTTTTTTTTGTTGTTCTTTGGTTTTATCATGTATTATATATAATTTTTTTGTCGAATGTATTATAGTAGAGGGGTTTTCAATTGAGTGTCAAAAATTACTTTGGTTTTGCATTACTTCACTCAGTGATTGGTTCAAAGTTCTCGCGCCATTTTTTTCAACCAATCAGAAGTGAAACCAAAACCAATCGTGGCTCGCGCATGCACATTTTCCCGCGCCTTGTGTCGGCTTTCACTGGCGAAAAATGTCTGATTCGTCGAGGCCTTGTCATGTGACTTCAATACCTCAATTTAAACATGGCTGCCATTCGGTGTTTGTTAGATCTCCGTCGACAATAAAGACTCTTTTTCAGGCCAGTAAAACGGACGAATGTTTGACTGCATAGTGCGTTTCTATGCCAGCGAGATTCTCTTTTGAGCCAACAGTGCTACGAGGGAAATTTCTTTAAAAATTTCAAGGCCAACGCGAGTCTCGGTTGCTGTTACGGTGTTCGAGTGGAAATTCGTTTGTGGAGCTTACCAGCTAATGGACTACCATCTTGATTTCAATTCATGCGTTTATCTTTCAAAAAGTGGAACAAAAAAGATACTACTAAATTTCCAAATGGTTTCTCTTCCAACTAAATAGTTACACGATGTTTCCGCGGGGGCCCGCATCTAACAGAAAATGTTAAGATTTTCGCTTTTAGTTTTCAAAATTAAGTTGTTAAAATTGTCATTCAAGTGGTCCATAGAGGAAAATTTATTAAGACCAAGGGGAAAATTTAGAAATGTATTTCAGTCGTTCAAAAATAAATTTTAAAGTGAATTTAGCAGTAATAATAACCATGTCATAGCACCTCATATTGGGTACACTAGAAAGGAAACCTTTTAGTTGCAATTATATATTGTTATAGTTGTTCCAAGCAAAATGCCAATTGTTTGCTTCCTTCCAAATTATAGAAATAAACACAGATTAGGTTAACTCTGAATAGCCAAAACAACAACATTCTAAGTTGAGAATTTGATTCAGAAATCCAGCTTACTAGCAGGGAGAATTTTACTGTAACAAAATATTACTTAACTGCTAATAAGGCACTTTCACCACATTGACAACAAAAATACTTAATCAGGAATTGATTTTATTTTCTAGCAATAAAACAGCAGGAGGATATAAAATTAGGTATCTTCAAAGTTTAGAAAACTTGTTGAAGGTGATTCAGTGCCACCCTCCAAAACGTTTCACAAATTTCATGCTGGCCTACTAAGGACAACAAATTATTTAACCTCTCTTTGCGGACTCTGGTTGCAACACAACTGCTTCAATAATTTTAATCCCCTTCCATTAGATTTAACTTTAAAAAAACCATAACTTCGTATAATTTTCTTTAATAATTGTTCAAAGACATTGAGCAAAAGCATACAAAGCTACATTTGAAAGGTGCATAATCCCATGTTGCAGTTTTCTGGATAAGACTTCACAGAAATAACTCCTGTTACCTTTCCATATGTAAAGAGGTCCCATGATTTATGAGTCAATGAGTCAATGAGACACACAGTCAATATTATATATTAGCAATAATTTATTGATTAAGCCTAAGCCCTTGTTTCAGTGATCAGGCCTAAGCAGGGTTAGGTTAAATTTTAGCTTTCATTTTATGGGTTAGGGTAACTGCACTAACTCATTGACTCATAAATCATATGTAAAAAATAAAATATATTTCAACATTAGATGCAATTTAGCAATTGCTGTAAATAATAGTAATCATTCCTACCATTTCAAAGGATGAATAAATTAAAGTTGAATGCAGTAAGTGTCAGAAGTAAAAAAAAGTGGTCCAATTTATTTAAGCTGTAATCAATTTCCATCCTTGCTTTAGTCCCTGGATAGTGTTAAACAATGGTGGTGAAGTGAACAAACTACCCCAAGGGGGATTCCCTTGCAAAAATGACAGGGGTTCTTGTTGTTCCTTTTTGGAGAAAAATTTGTGGTTTTGTACTGCTTATGATACTGAGACCAAACAGCTGGCAGAGTTGCTGCAGTCATTTAAGGCTATCAATCTGAAAAATGAATGGAACTGTAGAGCAATTTGATAAGAGAGCAAATAACATTTACTTATGAATTATAAAATGCCAGTCATTTGTCAATTTAGAACTGGTTCCTCTAAGGGGTCAGATTTCTTTAGCCTACATCCACAAAACAAGATTCTGTTACCTTTAAGGACCCCTCCTGAGCAAACTGCATCCTCATGTTTGGATTCTCATTGATTTAATGACTTTAATGATATTATGCAAATTTGTTCTACAATAATACTCAAATACCATAAAAGTATTTTTAACCTAACTTTTGCAAAGTTTTCTCCTTGAGCCACCAGCTTCAACTTTGATACTTTGTTCTAAAAGCCAATGCAGTTGTATAGCAATGGTGGAGGTGATGATTAAACACTTTGTTTTTGTGCAAATGAAGAAAAAGAAAGTCAAAGTAACGATGGAATTTAATTAACCCTTTCACCCCTAAACTGGCCATACTTGGTATTTTACTCTGTCTAAAGACAGAGTATTTTGCTCTGTCTAACACCAGACGATTTTACTCGTCAATGGGGAACCCCATGGAGTCAACAGTCTTACAGTACTTCTCAACATAAAGAAAATGAATTCTGTGGACTTGAACATTCCCAAATAGAAATGCCGTATATTCCAAATATGGTTGCGTGAACTCTTCAAGATTTACCTGCTTCAGGAACTTCAAGTCAATGAATATTTTGAATATTTTTCCTGAACTCCTGCAAACTTTGTGCACTTTTTAATGGTTTGCCCTTAAAAAAAGTAACATTCAGAAATAATGCAAATACAACTGAGGCTGTTTTGCATTATCTACAAGACAAGACAACAATATCCTTTATTCAAACACAATCAGTATTAAAGCAATAACACATGCTTGTGGGGTCATGTGCTAACTATAATAAAGATACACTACAGGACATAAAAGCTTAAAACTAACTACAGTATGTGACAGACATAGGATATCTACACATAAGAAATGAGAAAAATAAATCAACTGCTATCCAAAAGATCATATTGCAAATACACCAAAAGGTAACGGTTGATTGAAAACTTCCTTGTGCAAAATGGTAGAGCATGTTTGAAGTCCAGCAGGGCCAAGATGAGAAGTTATGATAAAAACTCTTAACATATTTTTTACCAAAATTATTTTACTACCATCAACCCCAATGAGACCTTATGCATGGGACACTGTTTCTAGCTGCAGCTCCAAATCACATAATATATTAATAAATTTTGCCACAAGAAAAGAACAAACATGTGGGGTGTAAGCAAAAAACGTCCAAGGCAATAAAGCTTCCTTTCAGCCTTTTCAGGAACAACTATCCACTGTCAACCATACTTGACTCAAAACAGAATTTCCTTGATCCAACAACACATGACAGTCCCCTAAAACCAAAATTACATCATTAATTAAAGCTTCCAGAAAACAATAGTCTAAAAAAACCTGAATCTATAGATACCTATATACATCTGTACCTACAAGTCTGTTCTTCCAAACATTATTTTAACTAACATGGATTTAATTGCAAATCCATAACTTGGTAACTACCGTACTTGAACGCAAGGATCGTTGAGTTGTGACTGCTAAAAAGTATAATAACTTAAACATTCACCAGAAAAGGGAATATAAATGACCTTAAAAGCAGCTATTTAAAATATTTGATACTAGGGTTACGTACCCAATGAGACAATCACATTCAAAATCAAATTCATATCTGATCGAATCATTGATCATTCATGTAGAGGTGCCGATCGTAAGGTGTAACGCAGAAAAAAATAACCTTCACGCCAGGGTGCATTCCGCATAGACCCCACGCCGAAGGTACGCCGAGGGCTTTTAAAATGTACGCCGAATAGGCCACAAGTCTACGCCATTGGTAGCACACTACGCCAAATATTGCCTTTATCACTCGCTTCAGTACGCCGACATTTTGTTGATCGCACGCCGGTACGCCGCAAAATTTTAAAACCCACGCCGAAGATCTTCGGCGTACCCTAAACTAAATGCACCCTGGCCTTCACGTTGAACAATATTGCCATTTCCCTGCCACCTGGTACAAGCCAATTCACACATGAACGGAAACCTTAGGAATCCTCCTTTCTGCACATTACAGTAACTTTTTGTACCCGGTGGCAACAAACTTTCCACATTAAAAATTGCGCAAAAAACTCACCTGTTTTGCAGCTCTTTTCCCACGAAATAAAATTTTCCAGGAGCAAATTTTCCGAGGATGCTGGTTGGATTGGACTTTCAAACGATTTACACAACATAGACGTTCTCTAAGAATACATTCCACTTGAAACTGGCGTTAAAACTAGCCTTGATCTCTCTAAAAAGAACGGAAACCAACAAGCTCCCTATTCTCAACCGGCAGCCATTTTTCTGTTCTTCTCGGGAGTGCTTTTTTCACGAGAGCCAATGATAGTCCCGGAAATGCGTCACGTGACATATCGCGCGACTCATGCGCAGACATTTTTCGCCAGTGAAGTGTCGGCTACGTGTAATTACTTCGCGTTTTGATTGGTTTACTGGATTGTCTCCGTCCTTTTTGATTGGCCAAAGTAATTACTTTGCTTTTGGTTTTACGACGCTCGTTTGAAAACCGCTCTATTAAGCAAGTTGTAATATATGTAAATAGTGCATAATAATAATAATAAAGAAGAAGCACTCGAGATGAACCACACCACAGCCATAAGGACGGAAATACTGACGCGAGGGTCAAAATCATATTTGCTTTTCTTTTTAATTTCTGGTTGGCTGAAAAAGTGGCGCAATATTTTGTAATTGTTATAATGCACGACTGAATTCATGGAAGATTTTTCTTCCTTTCAGGCACAAACGACAAAGCTGGCAGTTCGCATTACATCACGCGATGGGTTTCTCCACAGAGCATCAAGGAAACTGTTGTGCCTATTGAGGACTATAAATATCCTCACCACAGTTGA
The DNA here is from genome assembly GCF_036669935.1 of Montipora foliosa. Classification (NCBI taxonomy): domain Eukaryota; kingdom Metazoa; phylum Cnidaria; class Anthozoa; order Scleractinia; family Acroporidae; genus Montipora; species Montipora foliosa. The sequence continues at coordinate 62,416,997 of NC_090871.1, read as the reverse complement.
AACAACACCGTTGCAACGCTATGTTCCAAGATAAACAGAAAGCAAACCCCTTAGGTTCATATTATATCAATGACGTTGACAAATAGTTTGAAGGAATCAAAATACGCATCCCAGTTTTGGGGCTCCTGATTGTATTGGGGGGTGAGGCGCTAACGAGCAAGCGCCGGACGGAGACGCTAACTTGTAGGGGAAAGGGGGGGGGGGGGGTTCTGGGGAAATTCTCCGCCAGAAAATTTTGAAATCTTGAAGCTCGGAAATGCTACTTTCAGCCTTTTCGACGAAATATCAAAAAGATAACCTTGGATCAACCGTAAAATGACAGATGTTTTTCTTCTTGTTTTTATTTTTTTCTTGAAATTTGGAAAGGGGCTAGAAGAAACGTACATTGGTCGTCATTTTACTATATGGTGTGTTGATACAGAAACTGTCGAATTTTATTGAAATATTGTACTTACTATATATAATCTATTCATCCATAGTTTTAATTAATATAATAAAGGGAATTTATTGAAAGTACTATTCCATCTTCTTTGTTAAGACAAGCCCGTGAAAACGGACGCGACAACTCTCAAGAATGTAAGGCGCGCAGTGTATTACGGGAAGGATGCGACCCATAAGACTTTGTAAACTCCCAACTCCCAACAACACGCAAGAACATGGAACAGGACCGTTAAGACGCTCCGTATTCGAAAGTAAAGGTGGCTAACACTGACTGGTTTTGTTTTGTTTTTGACGGCCCAGCAACTTGCGTTAGTTTTCGTTAAGGTTGCGTGCCCATTCACCCGTCAAAATTTACAGCAATCATATCAATAGGCCTCTTTCGATATATTAAAAATTCAGCTTGAAAGAGAATTTGAGAGAAAAAAGACAAAGGAAACTGGATTAAATGTCGATATTTTTCACATTCATTCCAACGTGTTTCTATTGTTTGTTTTTTTTTTCTTGTCCTCTCTGCCTCGCTATCAAGGTGAATATTGATATTTCGAAAATAGCCTATCGCAATGTGGTTGTGAATGGGAAAGGCGGACACGAAAAAAAAAAAAGAAAAATGCAAGTACTCACGATCCTAATACGAGTGTATGCAAATGTTTCCTCCGTGTAGTCCGGTTTTCACCTCTCCTCAAAAACCAAAATTTGACTTGATTTGTGTTAATTTCAGTTTACAATTCAAGCTCCAGCGCTAGAACGACTAGACACAAAGTTCCTTTCCTTTCCATTCCTTTCATGCAAAGGAGATTGAAAAGGTGACGCCACGAGTATTAGCACTGACGAAGGGGAAACGATTCTCTAATCTGCTCAGTTTATACAACCCAAATGGTTTTGCTTTTCACACTGCACATGCGCAGCAATGCAAAACCTTGTTTTCTTTATTGAAAACGTCTCAATAGGCAACAAGAAAGTACGCCTTGCTTTTTTTAAGCAGCAACTTTGTCAAATTATGTCTTAACTGTCCTCCGAAGGCTCTTGTTTGTTTTTTTTTTTTCTCTTATGGTTAGTTTCACTGCTTTTTTCCTCCCCTCATATTTCTTTGAAACATTGTTGGGTGTTACATGTTGCGTCCGTTCGTCTGTGGGGAGTCTGGGAAGAGTCTGGAAGTCGGGAAAGACTGTGCCTTAGTGGTTATCAACCGTGCCTCCCACGTCTGCGACCCGCGGGTTCAACGCTGGCCTCGAGGTCGTATGTGGGCTGACTTTCAGTCGATCTCAATCTGACTCCTAGGGGTTTTCTCCGGGGTACTCCTCCCTCATGAAAATCGACTCTCAGTGAATAAGATCCGGGTGGATACCCTCGAAAGCGATAACCTCTGGTATCTCTCCCTTTCATTGTATGAAAATCAATAAAGTTTCCTTTCTTTTTTCTTTCTTTCTTTCTAACAGTAACAAATTAAAATGGCTGTGTTTTTCTTCAATTTTCTGCAAGCCTTTCAGAGTAGAAACTGGGAATTCGTGATTCCATTGGATCCGTTTCGTATATAGATCTATTGTGTTCAGGGTTAGGGTCAATGTTGTTTGTTTTGTTTAGTTAATTTTGTCCTTTTTTTTTGTGAGCCAATCCCGAGAGCCGTTGCATTAGCTGTTTTCCTGACACTGCTAGGGCCGCAGGCTGCCTGGACCTTGAGGAGGAGTGAATGTAGTCCCGTATTTGGAATCAGTGGACTTCCTGGCTTCTACCTTGACACATGTAGATCGGTTATGCAACTCGACAACTTTTTTTGTTTCATGTTAACATATATTTCATGTTTTTATTGGCTTTTTAGCCTTAACCCTGAACAAAACACACCATGTTACAATTTATTCCACAGTATAACCGATCGAACGTTTTGACAGTTTGTTGTCGAGGAAATTGAGAACCAAAAACAACAGATTGTACGTGATCGCACCAATAATTCAACATTAATTCATCACAAGCACTATTCTCGGTTTTGATGTCTCAGGGTTCCGCGGATGTATCATAATCAACAATAAAAAGTGTAACCAAAGGCACACATGCAGCTTCTGTAGTAAGAATTGCAGATGCGCAGACAAGAAGATCGGTGAAGCTGGCAAACCTGCAAGAAAAACAACACAATGTACTTGCCATTAGTAAACGATAGGAGCTCGTCAAAGGGAACTTCTAACTCCACTAATTCCTTGAGTCAACCCTTTCCCGAGTAAATTTATTTTTAAGAACAAGTTTTTCCCGCGAGAAGTATCATATCTCCTGTGACGCTGAGATAGCTTTGTTTTGATTAGCTTTTTCAACAGTGTGGGCGTACTGAATCTGCCCTTCGAGATTCTGTCTCAGAATGTAAGGTAAAACTTGTTCTTGTTCTGTCAATGATCTCACCAGCTTGAAAGTGGTCAGATGGGAATGTTCTTTCTAAAGTCTTAGTAAAAGTGAACTAAGCTTCGTCACAGACAACCCCTCGCCACTTATCAGTGGATGAAGGAATATTATTGCTATTGAAAGTGAGTTACAGAGCGAGTTTCAATCAAGTGTCGTAAAACCAAAACCAAAGTAATTACTTTGGCCAATCAAAAAGGACGGAGACAATCCAGTAAACCAATCTAAACTCGAAGTAATTACACGTAGCCGACACAAAGCGCGGGAAAATGTGCACGCGCGAGCCATGATTGGTTGAAAAAGTGGTGCGAGAACTTTGAACCAATCACTGAGTGAAGTAATGCAAAACCAAAGCAATTCGTTAATTACTTTCGACACTCAATTGAAAACCACTCTAAGAGTAAAAAAAGGCTCCATTTTGTTCTCTTGTGCAGAAGATCTATCCATGTCTATCCCATTGTCAAAATCTTATAGTCAACTTAATTTCCAGGTAGTAATAATTATAATGACCCTTTAGGAAAAAAAAACGCGCTTGGTGAGAAAGAGATTCGAATATCCATCCCTGCACAAACATATCCCGAACATTCTCGTCTTGACTTACCGTCCAAGCCCTCCCACAACATTTGGCTCCAGCTTTGAAGTCGCGCTTGAATCTGTCATTCGATTGGCAGTTGGAGAATCGCGATTTGCACGTGCGCAGTACTTTCGTCTTCCGGGATCTTTGTGCGATGCTTCGTTCACGACTGGACAGCACTACTAACAAGAAGATCACTAGAGCGAGTTTCATCTGCGAAAACAATGGAGAAAGAGCCATCATTTCCTCCCAGGTTCCCCAAGGTAATTATTAAGTTCTTTTCCGGGATTTTTCTATAAATTCAGTTCTCTGGTTGAAAGATGATTAAATGCGACTTTTTTGATTTTTTGGGACTTCATCACAGAGGTCATTCGGGTGTCTCGAGCAAGGTATAAGATTGGTGTCAATGCAAGTGAAAGGCTACCATTTTTGCCAGTTCACTTCGATTTGAAGCGAATTCGCAAAAAAATCCTTTTTACACTTTTTCAAGGTTTTAACTTGATTCGAGTGGGCTTTAAAAAGTACTCCCATTTGACAACTTTTACCCGAAGAAATCCTTTACCTAATTTCTTCTCGTCTGCGCTCGATTCCCTTTGATCTTCCTCTTCACTTGATTTTCTCCAGTGTTAGAGAAGTCTGAACTACATGACACAACCGGTGCATATAGTCTACCAGTCATTTCCACAACTGATTCACGCTGTTCAGTTGTGTATTTGGCGTTTCTTCATTGCCGACAGAAAAGGGAGCGTTACGTTCGAGGTAAGTTCCGAAGTGGATGATGTCACCGATCGGATATATAAATTTGTTTTCCTCAACGTGCATGCATTCATCAGTGACGATTTCGCGCAACTCAGTAGATCAAGCAAAGGACCGGTGCAACCTTAAAATCACCAGAGACTTAAACTAGAATTAGTAATACGCGATCAAAAAGGTATAGGAATGATCACCTAATTCTGAAATTTTGATTCATGTTTATGACGGGAACTTCAATTATATGAAGTTAATCAAATGCCGATCCATCACCCAACCAGGCATATGAAACTAACCAAGAATTAAGCCTTGCGTAAACCGTACTTTTAACGTATTATCGTGGAGCTTAAATTTATGGCAGTTTTCTTCCTTCCCCCGTGCATTTATCTTCAGAATTGCTGCGTGTAAAGAATCAAAACGTCTCCAAGAAACTGCACTGTAGACTAGCTGATATAAAAAATAAAGAGGCTGGTTTTTTTTAAAAAGTATGTTCACGAAGCCTTTTGCTTGCAAGCAGTTCAGTTTGTACTTGAGCGAAGTTTCATTAGAAATTCACAAGATGAAATTTAGAATTTGACGAAATGTCGCAAAGCTTTTCGGTAATGCATCGCTTTCAACTAAAAAGAACACCTAAGTCATGTCATCTGACAATCAACGTTTGAAGAAGATTTTGTAAATAACTTACCTTTCTTCAGTTATAGGCGCCTTCGAAAAAACTCCTCCAAAAGCAACTTCGCTGCAACGAGCTCGATGTGTTGGTGTGTTGAAATTCACAAGAGGCTTTTGTCGAGGAACTCCTGAGCTGGCCGGATGACTTTATGGAATCAAACGTGTTGCAAAGTCTCCTAACATGTTCAAAATTCAAATATTCCAGCTCATGTCTACAGTTTGACAATGCGGTATTCGATTGTTCTTCACAGAAGGTAAGTGAAACAATGGCTATAGTTTATCTTACCCCCAAATCAGTAATTCAATTAAATACTATTTACAGAAATGGGTTTAACAACTGGGTTGATATGGTAAATTGACTGCCGTAAAGAAATTTGAAAGCTGCCGTTTCCAGAGTTAGCCCTTCGAGTGTTAGTCCTTTCGTGAGAGCGAATGAGTGAGCCAAACGTCAGCTTTCATATTTCTCTACGGTGATCAATTTATCATATCAACCCAGCTGATAATCCTATTTCTATGTCCACTTTTCCTGCGACGCAACACTGCAGTTTTTTTTTTCATCTAAACCCCTTTAGCCATTATTAAATGCAATTTACTTCTGCAGAAAGATATCGAAGTCCACCCGGCCGACGACACTGAACTAATGCAGATTTGTTTTCCTTTGTAACAGAGCAAAACAGTTTTCCTTCGGGAGCAAACTGAGATATAAGCGTGATCATAAATGAAATTTAAGACAAATAATTGATAAAAAACAATGTGAGAAAGAGTGACCTTGCCTTGTTTCAAACAAGTGTTTACGTCAATTAAGTAAGTAAGAAAAAGGTCAAAATTGTTTGCTAGGGAT
>NC_090871.1:62393840-62398840 GCF_036669935.1 Montipora foliosa | reverse complement strand
ACACCTAAGGTTAGCTTTTATGACTGTTTAGGATGCTTTCTGTATTAGTAAAACAATGACCTGTGACCTGTGACCTGCAAAAGAAACCTGCCGCAAATTGTTGTTGTTTCCACTGATGTTCTCTCCTATGATACAAACATTCTCACTTTCAAAGCTTTTCAAATGCCAGAAAAAAGACATTACCTTCTCCATTTGTAACGATAAAATAACAGCAATGCTATAACGTGACAGACCAGCAGGCCAAAATGAAAGTATCGACTAAGAAAAAGCCACTCAGGAAGAAATCTCCAATTCACTGTCCACTTAAACAAGAACTGTCGACCTAAGTTGAATGCCCTGGTGATGTAGCTGACTGGATTATCCAAGAGAAAAGGAAGACCAAGTAATAGCTAAGGGAAGAAAAGAAAAGAAAAATATCCGGTCATTATTTATGTACATACTTGATTTGTCAATGTAGCTTAGAAAACTGGCAACTTACTCTAGTACCTACGGCGCTAACTCCATTACTCAATAAAATTAATAACAAATAACATTTTCCATATCCTTATTGGTATTGACAGTTGTTCCTTTTACAAACGAGATTTTCTTAAAGGTCTTCTTAGTACTTTTAACAGTTTTAAGACTTTTCTTAAAATTGTCTTTTACCTTCAGACTTTTGGCCAGCTTTGGTGTTTGTTTCAATAATTTGTTTGAATGGCCATAAAACGCCCCGATATGGCGTGCACAGTTGGAGATAAAAACGTAGGATAATGAGATTTTCTCCAAACCAACATTAAATTTCTAGTCTCTTAAATTAGTAGAGTGAAAGAATAGTTATATAAATATTAATGTTATATAGCTGAATTTTTTCCCCCAACAGCGCACGCTCTCATTGGTTACTTCGAGGTCACATGACATCTAATAATAAAACTGTTTCCTGACAAAAGTCTCTGAGTGGGCAACAGTGCAAAATCTATGACTTCAGAGGGTAACAGTGCACTGTTACCCGCGAATGCTGACCGACGACCGCCAGTGTTATTGCCATTGCACGTTTTTCGTTTTGTGCTGTACATTGTGTAACAAATCACTTAATGACTGGTCCCTCAGGAAACAGTTCATTTTGTTTTCCTCAAATTTCAATGTTTCCCTCGGCTGAAACATTGAGATTCTCGGGAAACAAATTGAACTGTTTTCCTTGGGACCACTCATTTAGTGTTTATGAAATTCATTAATAATTCATGAGAGAAACAGCCTATCAAAATACCCATAAAACGTCACGTTCATGAGCTTTAAATCCTCATCAGAATTCTCTACAAAAGAATAGTAATGAGGCCTAACATGTTTCCTTGTATGCTAATATCTTCCGCTCACATTTTGTATTAGTCTAGACTAAAAAGGGACACAGCCTCACACCCCTGCTTGTTTATTAAACAATACATAATCCCTAACACCTTTCTTTGAATAATCGTGACATTGATTGACTTGTAAATGTACACACTTTTACGTAGCTTCCCTCACCAAGGATGTACGCTCACAAAACAATGAATCCGAAAATATACAGGGCATGAAAAAGAACACATGGAAGAGGAAATTTCTGTCAACAATACATTTTTACATCAAAGTAATAGTCCTACATGTAGTTTGCCGAATGTGAAGGTACGTCGAATCCAGCAAATGTGAGGCTTTGGAATCCGGAATCCGGAGTATGGAATCCGAAATCCATTGTATTCCAGAATCCACAGATTTTGATAGAATCCAGGAACCATTTTGGCCGAATCCCTGAGTTTGGAATCCAGAATCCACAATTTGGGATCCGGGATCCACTATTCAGGATCCAGAATCCACAGCAGAGGTTTTATTAGAAGCTGGCAACTGGCAAATTCTGTAAGCTACTCCTTAAAGTGCCCCTAACCCCAAAATGTTTTTTTTTGCTAAAATGAACCTTTGCACCTGTTCGAAACACATTGCAGCAATTTTTTCCTTTTTCTAACAAATTCTGCCATTTTATAGGCTTCAAAAGTTGCGAAAATCCAAGCATCTTTTGTTCACAACCAAGTCAGAAGGGGAGTGGGTCTATTCCTGATGTGACGTCACAATCTACTTTGCATGCATGTTTACAAAGAGTTAAGGCAATGTAAATCAGTTTGTGACGTCACATCACTTCAGTTTGACCCATTTTAATTTATTTTAATTGAGCAAAACCAGAAACCCAAGAGGGTTGAAACGTGTAACGAGCATTCACAGCTTCCGAATATTCAGTGCGAACTGATTGGTTGAATGTTTCAGTGCCAAGTACCATATTTGGAAACCCCTCGCTCTTGTTGTTCCAAATATGGTACTTAGCAAATTGAATATCCAGGGCCCGGTTGTTCAAAAGCCGATTAACGCTAATCCCAGATTAAAAATTAACTGAAGACTTTATTTCTCTACTCCTAAATGCTGTTCAACGCTGATATTTTGCAAAAATTTACTTTAGAAGAAGTCAATACTCAAAAACAAAAATAAGCAAAAGAAAGTTTCACCAAAAAGTTAAAAACATGAAACAAAAGTTCCCGCTAATCCTGGATTAATTAATCGGCTTTCGAACAACCGGGCCCACAAGCGTGTTTCCCAGCACACAAGGGGCAGTTACATGTTTCAACCCCTATGGGTTTCTGGTAAAACAACTAGACTATCAAGGAACCTTTTGCTGAATGACCTGCTCCTTTTTGGATGTTGGATATTTTTATGAATTGCTGGTTATTTGCACTCTCCTTAGTCACTCGCCAACGCGATTCTTTGCAGTTGGCCAATTTGGATGAATAGAGGAGAAAGGCTGGTGCCAAATGTTGCCTCGATCACATTCATTACGTTCTTCCGGTTTTCGACGTGTTGTTTATTAAAAATGGAAGACCCAACAAGAAAGCACACAGCTGGAGGCAATATTTTGTCATAATTATTGAAACAAGAGATTGACAGAGCAAAAAAATTGTCCTCTAACTTGGCCATGTGCAGCTAAGTGTTAATAAAATAATAATTTGTGACTGAGGTTGTTGCCCAGATTGCTGGAAAGGCCATTTCTGAGCTCCTAGATTTCAAAATGTTCTGGGGGAGCAAGCCCCCAGATCCCCTAGGGAAAAGGGGCCACAGCTGCCTCTTTCACAAAACCAGCCCTTTACTAAAAAACGTATCATGAAACCCCTGCACAGGCTGGGATCTGGAATCTAAGGGCCACCTGGATTCCTTCACATTAGGCAACATTTCATCGTGAAAACCTTTGCTTTTCTTACTTGAACTACACCACACAGAGCCAGTCTTGGAATTGTCCACCACACACCAAATGATTTTAAAAGCAGCAATAATAAGCCAGGTGCAAATAGCAAAATGTTCATCTTCACACTGACTGCCAAGCTAAAAGAAAAATCAATGTTATTTTGTTTGAAGGAACGCCTGACTATTTTAAAATTATTTTCTCTGGGTTGCGCTTTTCCTGTGTACGAGTGAAATGCCATTTCCTCACAATAATTTATTGCATTATTTATGTTAATTTATTCAAACTTTAAAATTTATTTCTAATTAAATTTCTTATTAATTGATAACCAATACATTGATGAACCCACATGATTATAATCAATACATGTATTTTTCCTTGTGAGAAAGACTTTGAGGTCAAGGTATCTTGATTCATGGGATTCTCTGTGTTATACACCCTTTCAATCCCAAGAATGACACTTACATTTATACACTGAAATAGTAACCAAATGCAGGCATGAAAACAAATCTACGCAACCAGAACAAGAGCCTCCGTGGTAGTACCATTTAGTAGAGTAGAACATTGATGATCGCTTTGGCGTGAAACCCATGAGTAACTAAATATAGTCCCATATCCTGCTTGTGTATTTAGCTCTACCTTACGGCATTGAGCACTCTCGGCAAACGGGGCACATGATTTTGTCTTGTATATACATTATTCTGTGTAATGCAAGATGATTTTATTCATCAATGGGGCCCCCTTCGGGGCTAAAAGGTTTAATTTAGGGGGAAAATTAAGATAAATGTAGGTGACTCATTAAGACTTCGCTCAAGAGGTTATGAGGGTGTGGATGTTTTTGAAGCAATGAGTCAAGCAGAACAGATGAAAACAGCTGGGTAAGTCACAGGAAAACATATGCACAGATGGTCTATTTGCCTGGTGCACAATACTAAAACATACCTGAATAAAAGACATCCTGCATTCCACCAATGCAACACAAAGCAATAGATTGCAGCATAAAGAAAGAACATTGCTACTGGATCATTAAAGAGTCGCAAAATGTAAATCGAGTGAATTCTGTAAGATGCACAGCACATGAAGAAAAATGCATATGGTGGAACCTGTGAAACAAAAAAGAAAAAAACTGAGAGTTAATTGAAACCCTGCAAGTTCTCCCATAAGCACACTTTTTTAAAGTTGAAAACAAGTGGCATGTTTCAGTAAACTGTCTGCCTCAATTTCAAAATGGAGGATTTTACCATTGATAATTTAAACCAACAAGTTCATCACGACAACCGGACACTTACACTTTAGGCTCTACATTCTTTCAAACACTCTGTAACTCACTCAAATATGTAATTCTTGTCACTTAATCCAAATTTTGTTTCGCCTTGTTGTTATATAGTCCTAATGGTTTTTTAAATATTCTGTAACTAACGATGATGTTTGTAACATCGAAACATGTCTTGGAAATTAAAAAATGTTGTAATTTTCTAAATGATAAAGACGTCCGTTCGAAGAAAAGCTGAATAACTTTAAAAATAAATAACCATCGTGTCAACACCACATCCTTTCTCTTGGAACTGCTTTAAGAATGGGCAATGTTTCTGGTGATGAATTAAAGAAATGTATGTTTGCGGGTTGTTGACGAGTTATAGACTTTCATTCATGGGTCCTTTCAGGGAAACACAAGAGCACAACAAATTGACCTGCTCCCAACTGTGTGGCTTCACAGCTCAGTCGTTGGAACATTGCACCAGTATCGCAGAAGTCATGGTTTGAATTTCTT
>NC_090871.1:62358840-62381340 GCF_036669935.1 Montipora foliosa | reverse complement strand
AGAAAAACTAGCATACAGATAATTCTTTAGTATAAGCGACGAAAAGAGCCACAGCGAGAGTGTTATTCTCCAAAGGACCAAGAACAGGCCAAAACTGAGCAAAAAAAGGTCATATAATAAATAACTTAATAACTTCGTTCCATTTGGTCATTTCAGGGAAATCTCAAACCTTGGCCTTCATGTATTGACCTGGCTATCGCTCGGTCAATGCATCAAGGCCGTGGCCTGAGATTTTCCTGTAATGACCTCACTCTTGGTTAATAAGTGGTATATAATTAGGAAAACAAGGCAAAAAAGCTAAGGAGGTCTATTGCATAAAATTACCTCTAAGTAGATTCTTCAAAATTTAATGAATAACTTTTGTGATATTTTTAGCTATATACAAGAATATACCTACTTTAGAACAGTAGTGTCAGAAAAATGTTTTCATTTCTGCCACTCCAAGGCCGAAGTTTGAGATTTTCCAGTAAAGACCAAACATTCGAGGTTAATAAGTTGTTTATCACAAGGCTTGATACTTGATTCAAGTTGAAGCGATCAGTCCAAATCTGGTAATTCAAGTGGTTATCAGTTCATTCCTTGTTGCGTGTATTCTGTTGAAAATGCAACAAATGATTCCATTTCAGAAATGTCAATTTCATGATTATTTTAAGAATCAGTGGCCAAACAAAGGTCACTAATACAGAGAGTCCCAATTTGGTACTGGGATATTATTATCTTCACATTCGTTTTTTAATTTTATAATAATATTAATAAAATGGCCCTTAGGCATTATGGAAGAATGATGCTCTGGCACTCAGCCAATCGGAGCACTGTGTAGATTGTCAATAAGTTCTGGGCATATGATAAAATTCCACAGTGTGAGTCACTGAATAGTTTGTAGCCTAAGTAAAGGTTTCCTCAAAACTGATTTGTTTGTAAAACTACCCTAAACCTTTTTTCATGTAGTTCAATAATATTAGACCTTTAAGTTCACAAGTGTTTTTAAAGTGGCCCTACACCTCAACACAGTTTTCCACTTTATTTATTCTCCAAATTGTCCCAAATACATTGTTTGTTTGTTTGTTTTTTGTTTTGTTGTTTTTTTTTTAGTTCTTATTTTTATTTGCCTTGAAAGACAGAAAAATTGGTCATACTTTGATCCATAACCGAGCAATCAAGGGGAATGGCTTCGATACTGGGTTGGCATCACAAATTGATTTGCTATCGCTGTTTTTCAAAGAACCACCAAAATGCAAAGCATACTACAATATCAACCCGGTATTAAAGCCTTTCTTTCAAAGCAAATAAAAAAGTGAAATTTCAATCCAAAGTTTCTAAAAACAACACAATGTGTTTGGGAGGATTTTGCAGAGTAAATAAAGTGGGAAAAATTGCTGAGATGATAGAAACTTTAAAGTTGCCAATTCTTATGGAAACCTATTGAGTTAAACCAGAGTAATTTGAGTATTTCATCAATTTTTTGTAAAAATGTGTCTGCAATAATTATTACTGTGTAATTATATGGTAATTGCATTGTGTGCCATTCTTAAAAAAAGTTTAGATGTATGGAGTGGTCATATTGTATTTGACCTTAATTTTTATCCCAAATTTATATATGTACCTTATCTCTGAAAAATACACTCAACACTATGCAAGGAATAAAACATTAAACATGATTTGTATTTTTACCTTTTTGGCTACTTCCTTTTAAACCCTTGAATCTTCCTGAAAGATTCGTTAAAAATTGGGACATCTTTCTTTATCTTGTTCTGAACAAAATTACTGTTTTTGAAGGCTGATTTTCTCATTCATTTGGAACTTTAGAGATGGACTTCCGGTCTTTTAAGATACTCTATGAACAACAAATACGTATGTCACTAGTGTCCTAAGCGGATTGTGTGTCTATAGCAAAAAAGCCATTTTTAGAGGTGTGTAATTTATGGCTAACCAGAGGATAGACGATGGAGTCTTCCGTCAACACACTCCGTAATCCCGATTAAGTTCCCAAGTAAAGTTGGTAGAGAAGGAAGGAAGAAACTTTATTTTAATAAGTGTCTAGTCGTTCTAGCTGGCTGGAGCACTAACGGACCTCTTTAGCTTGTACGTTTTGTTTTCCCATTTCAGACCACGTCATGTTCCGAAGGGAATTTTCTTTTTGTTTTTACATAAGTTATGCATACATATGCACGTGCAGAAGACGACGTTTGAAAGAAACTGTTCCCTGGAGTAACATCACGTGGTCTGAAATGGGAAAACAATAACGTACAAGCTAAAGAGGTCCATTGGGGCATAGTTACTACCAACTATGATTGGGGACATTGTAAAGTGAAATTAACCATATATTAAAATTCAGCTTGAAAGAGAGGTTTAGATGACAAAAAAAAAGGAAAGTGGATGATACGTAAATATTTTTCTCATTCATTCCGACGAGTTTCTATTGTTTTTGTCCTCACTGCCTCACTATCAAGCTGGATATTTGATATACTCGAAAATGGCCTATTCAGCAAAAAGCAAACATGATGATGTCGAGGCTTTTGGTCCTTGAGCCTCGATATGATGTCTTTTGTCCGAAACATATAATCTCGCCTAATCTATATTGCGAAAATTTCGTATCATGGGAGGTAGGCCCAGCATGGCTACAACATCACTATGATGGTTATCTTCGTCATTAGTTTAGGGATGCGGTACAAATTGAAAACTACAAGTGCAATTGAATCAAGGCAGATGTTGATTGCCAAGGCAAACCGGAGTCCCCGAAGCATAAGCTCTCGGACCAAAGCAGAGAACCAAACTTGACCCATATACATGATATATGATCATGACGTCGGTTGGGATATGATCTGAGCCTTACGCACGCTTGCGATCAGTCAGGCTTCTATTTGAAGATTAAATGTTCCAAGTATAGGCGGAAGGTAGAAAGACGGTCGTCAATAGGGCGACCACAACTATATCTGACGGAACTTAAGGCTATGGCCTAAGGCTTTTGAAAACGCCATCCTGGAGGGTGAGCACCTTTGTCTTTATAAGCAATGGGATTTGAAAAACTAAAATCGGATTTCGGGTGTTTCAAACAGAGCTTCCTTTACCGGACTAAGTGGGCTACAGAACTCATCATTGGTCATTGGCTGTCCAGGTTGTCAAGCCAGACATCTTTTCTTTGTACACAAAGAAAATAAAGGAAATCTTTAATTCATAAACTTGAAGTATTTTTAGTACCCAAAGGCAAGAAAACATAGACCCTTCCACGGTCTTTGGCCGCCATGTTGGCTGTAGGGCAAACACGGCTAAATTGAATACAGTAAATGTATAGGATTTTGGCCGACTTTGAACCGCTGCAGTCAGCTAAAAAGAGACAGATTTCCAATATTTGCCGCAACTTTAAATAGTTTTATTGATATCATTCATTCAACAGAAAATAAGGCCATTAGGAAGGTATGACGTCCGTAAAATAATAAATCCCCTCATCATGTGTTGCTTCTAATTTCGCAGCAATTTGCCGTGATGATTTTAGAAGGGAGTTGTATGAAATCTTAAAAATTCGTTTATGATCGTTCTGAGCCTGAATGTGTTCTTTATAATTCATGAAATTAACCTCAGTATAAGTGTCCTTTTAAAGACACTTTCACTGTGGAAATCCGTCTCTTTTTAGCGTCGCCACAGCGGTTCGAAGCTGTTCAAAGTCGGCCAAAATCACGTGTTTGTCTTCCAACCAAGATGGCGCCAAAAACCGGGAAGTTGCCCAGTCCATTCCTTGGGATATGTTAATTTCAGTTAAACTCTTTTTTAATTAAGAACGTCTAATTTTGGAGGCAATGCTCAACGTTCTTATATAATATTTTTGTGATGTGAGATTGAAAACGTTCTTAACATGTTCTTAAAATTTACATCAGACTGTGTTTCACCTGATAAATTTGATGGTGTTGAAGTTATTTTGGGACGATTATAGTAAGAACTGTTCATTATTACAAACTGAGATGTGTATCATGCAATAAGAAAACCGTTGTTATGTTATACAAAATATTCCCTTAAGGATCTGACCACCAGGCTGGGATTGGTTGATACTTTTACAAACACGCAAATCAATATGATTGGTTCGTTCGATTGGTAATACCGAGGGGACGCGTGATTGCTATTAAAGTTGCCATTAATTGGTCCCATTTGACGCGTTTGACAGCTGGTGTCTGTATGAAAGTGAGATTCAAGGCCAAGGTAACCAGAGGTTTTTCTCTTCTCGCCCTTTCGTGACTCGTCTTCGCCGCTTCGCGACTGTCTCAAGGCCCAAGAAAAACCTCTGGACCAGGGTAGAGACGTGCACAAAGACCACGAAAACGAGTTTCAGGGAATGGGAGATAGAGTGAATCCAATGGCTTGTTGAATGAAGAATACGACTCCGCAAGCCATTACACAAATGCCAGATAAATTCGTATGACGTCATGCTTGATAGTCGCGGACGTCTCGGGAAACAGACTTCCAATCTAAAATTAGCTTTTGTGAAATTCACATATCCAGACCACCGCCCCCTACACTCCCACTTTCTCTCATTTCCCTTGTCAAAGCTAACCATGACGAAAAAACTTCAGTTTTTTTAAATTGGATTACTTATTTGTCGTTTATGTTGGCGAATTTCAAACTGTTACATTGTAATTAAGTGTTACAATATTAAAACGCTTAAATTAAACGTCGGGTTATTTCACCTGGTAAAGCATTGGCACTAGTTTTGATGTCTATTCTTTTCGATCGGAGAGCAAAGCTTTTCTTATTTAGGCGAAAAAACCCACAACATTTGCATTTCAAAATACGCACGTAAGATAAGCTATTTTTGACTTGATTGTCCCGTGATCTGCAGCGTGGTATCAATTTGTCGTCAATCCAGGCCCCAAGCTAATGTTCCGTGGCTTTTAAATATTACGCACAAAGATAGAATCGCTTTGTTGCTTTTCTAACTCATTAACGTAATAAAATATGTAAATCATCAAATTGTTATTAATTTTAAAACGAAAAAATGTGTTGAATATTAACGTTTTTTCAGCCAAGAAGTGAGACCATTATGTGTTTTTTACTTCCGGTTGTCTTCTTTTCCGCCTCTGCCGTATCTCGAATACGCCTTACCACGGCCTGGTCTTTTCTTTCAACCTATATTAAACACTTTTGAAAATCGCTGATCATTCTATGAAGTGCCTTTTGTAATAGATATTGAGATAAATTAAGATTTCGTAAGGTTTTCGCACTCGATGTATTACGTCTACGAGTTGTTTATCTTGAGAAGCGGAAATGGATGAGAGACTACCCTTGATGCGTTGCGCACGGCCTTGGCTACCCACGTCATATTGACTGTTTTTGAGTTGTTTAGTGTTCGAGAATGGCGTGTGTTGGGTGGATTCACGGTTAGTTGCACGAGATTTCCTCCCCTTTTGCTCGCCAAACAAACGATTATTTCGCTATGGCTAGTAGCAGTAGTAGTGCTGCAAGGTCTGAATTCATAGTTGGAGGCAAATACCGCTTAGTGCGTAAGATTGGAAGCGGTTCTTTCGGGGACATCTACTTGGCGGTCACGTCGAATAATTCGGAGGAAGTTGCCGTGAAGCTTGAGTCTCAGAAAGCCCGCCATCCACAACTTCTTTACGAGTCCAAGCTTTACAAAATCCTACAAGGTGGTGTTGGAATCCCCATCGTTCGATGGTACGGCCAAGAGAAAGACTACAATGTTCTGGTTATGGATCTTCTCGGGCCGAGCTTGGAAGATCTGTTCAACTTTTGTTCGCGTCGCTTCACAATGAAAACAGTCTTGATGCTAGCAGACCAAATGATTAGTCGCGTTGAATATGTTCACAACAAGAACTTTATTCACCGAGATATCAAGCCCGATAATTTCTTGATGGGTGTCGGCAGGCACTGCAACAAGTTGTATTTGATAGATTTTGGATTAGCAAAAAAGTACCGCGACACAAGGTCAAAACAACACATTCCTTACCGCGAAGACAAAAACCTTACGGGAACGGCTCGCTACGCAAGCATTAACGCCCATCTTGGCATTGAACAGTCAAGAAGAGACGACATGGAATCACTTGGCTACGTTCTGATGTACTTCAATCGCAGCAGCCTTCCTTGGCAAGGTCTCAAAGCGGCTACGAAGAAACAGAAGTACGAGAAAATAAGCGAGAAAAAGATGTCCACCCCAGTCGAGGTTCTTTGCAAAGGTTTCCCAGCCGAGTTTGCCATGTATCTCAACTACTGTCGCGGCCTTCGCTTTGAGGAAAACCCCGATTACATGTATTTGAGGCAGTTGTTCAGGATTCTTTTTCGGACATTAAATTACCAATATGATTATATCTTCGACTGGACTATGTTGAAACAGAAAGCGGCGCAGGCAACCGCCGCGACTTCAACTGTTGCTGGTGGCGTGCCCGGTTTTACTCCCAGCAAAAAACCCGATCATTCACATCCAGCCTGCCACCATTCTAAAGGCAAAGGGAATGTCTACGAAGGACTGTACGAGTACTAGGCGCTCGGACTTTGCTGTTTAAGAATCTGATGGTAAATGCTATGGCTTGGTTATAACCAAAGTCGCTGATTCACGGCATCCTCACAATAAACTGCGCGTGATGTTAATCAGGTTTCCTCTCGGAATACGGAAAAGCTTTTATAAAAACTGTACCCACTTGTTTTCGTTTTCGTTAAATTCAATCACAGCGGTTCTTGGTTTTTAACACACTAGGGTTATTTTATAGCTAAAAACGGGTTATTTGCCGAGAAAATGAGTTCGCGAGAGGGGAATGTTACAGTTCTAATATTTAACGTGATAACGACATCACTTTCGCCCATGCGCGTGACCGAGGAGAGAACAATACTCGATTCTATTCTTCGAGGTTTTTTTTTTGTCTTTCCCACGTCTTGTATTATTGAGAATGTCTGCTTTACAGAATAGGGGCTCGCTAGCAGGTAACCTTTTTTCTTGCAATTTGCTTTTACAATCAAAGTTGATTGCGAGTAAAAATAAATTTTTTCAGCTTATGCGAAATTCACATGTAAATACACAACAATACGTATTGTTATTAATATCACGAGCTTGGTTTTTTTTTTGTTCGTAGTTTATGCTAATAAAAATGAAATCACCAGAATGGTGATTAATTTTCTTTCAACTCGTAAGATTTTTTCTGGCCACTTCATTATTACATTAACAGTATATTTTTGGCTTCTGTCTTCTGAAATAAACAGGTGTTTGTAGTGGATTGTACTTCGTATCTATGCAGTTCTGTCGTGGGATGAACCTTTATGCAAACATGGGGTTTATCAATGTTGTGGAATGGTTAAGAACTTCACTGAATATAATAAACTGTTAAATTCTCTTAGATTTGATGAGAATCAGGGGAAGTTGTCTTTTGGTTTGCAGTAAAGTGAGTATTTCTTTTATTGCTAGAAAATGTTATTTCTAACAAAATTTGTATTTGACACAATGTTATTCCCATGCCGTCAATGAGCCTTTGGTTTCTCAGGACATGCAATTGAATTTTTTGAGCATATTTTTCTGTCTTTTTACTATTTGTAGATTCAAGAATTTCATTGTATTGTCACAACTCTCGTTTCTCTTGACATTCTCTTCTCCTGTAACTGTTTTTACGTGATCTGTCAAACATCTCTCTGCCCCAAAGCATTGTGTCGTTTTGCTGGTGAGAACAATGGGTTGTGTTGTTGCAAGTGAATAGTGAACTCTCTCACATGGCTAACTTGCCAGGTGGAGACGTTACAACTAATGCGGCACCTTGTGTTGTTGTCGATTATTTTTCAATCACCCATCAAGATGTCATAATGAGCTCCAGCAAAACTTGTGCATGTGGAGAGTGAATTTGTAATATTTTATGAGATTTGTGTTTTTAAAAGTCCTTTGTCGTGGTTACCACCCTGGAAGAATATTTTGCTCCTTCTGTTTCTATTCATAAGCAGTGACTGTTTACGGACGTCCGCTTCAATAATTAATATTAAGGCAATCACCTTGTTATAACTATTGACCACTTCACAAATGGCGACCCTTTACATTCTTTTGTATTTATGTTAATTAGATCTGCTCTCATTTTGAAACAAAATTAATATTCCTTTGAGATTTGCTCGTCGTAGTGAGGCTAGAAAAACAAGAATATGTAATTTGTCTGCAATTATGAAAGAGGTATATTCCCTCAGAATGCTGAATGATTTTACCCTGGTAAAGTGGCAGAAATTTTGAGATACCATGCAATTCTTTACAACTTCTAATTATAGGATGTAGCATATTGTGCTTTTTTTAACCAGTTACGAGGGCCTTCATGATCATAATAACTTTGTTCTGACTGATTTTACGAGCCGATGGACATACTTTGGGCCCCATTTTGGATGATTGTATGTACATCTCTATTTCGCTGTGATTAGGAATGGTGCTAATAGACAAGTAATTTTGATATTGGAAAGTCAGTCCTAAACACGAGGCATCATTTCGAGGCTGTGGGGAATAAATATAAGAATTTGTATGAGTTTATTCCCCAGAGCCTCAAGATGATGCCTTTGTTTAGAACTGAATTTCAATATATTGAAATAATTGGTCTATGCACCCATTGCAACCATTTTGGAAGAAGTGGAACGTGTTTCAAAAAGGTTGTAATGTAAATCTAAATGTGGAGAGGTTCCAGGGCTGACTATTTGTTACAATCTTTGAAATTATTAGTTTTGCGTAATTTCAAACAAGTCTGACTTTGCTTTATAAGTACATGAAGTAGTACAGTAAACACCCATATATAAAAACACTGATTTCAGGTTTCAGGCTCATCATGTTCTTATTTTAGGGGTGCTTAGTGAGAAATCAGCCTGAAAGCGTTCTTAAAATTCTCTTAAAATTGGTTTCAGAAATACTTCAAATTATACATATTTTACTAGAGGTTTAATGACATACTGTTATTATAGTACTTTTTTGTAAAAGATCTTAGAGATTGTAATAGTCTTAAACACCCTAGTACTTTGATATGTGTTACTGTGCAGTATTGTTTCCTTGTTCTAATTCCCTTTCCCTTTATATTAAGAACATGTTTTATTTATCAGGATCAATTGGTTCTTATTTATATTATGCTTTCTTTATTGGCCAAATTTCAGCCTGACGTTCTTAATCCACTTGTTCTTATGTGCGGTTGTTAACTGTATTTGTTCACTTGCTTTTCTTTTTGTCAGAAACTGCATGTGTATAAACATTTTTCATTCCAGTTTTGAGGGTTTGACTGAACCACTCAAACCACCCCTGGATCTGCCCCAGTAACTTCCACAGTTTTGCATTTTCGTGCTGCCAGACATTGTTGCAACACAATGTACCATACTCTAAACTTAGCCGGTGTTTATATTGCAAAGATGATTGAAATTTTGATCTTGTGTATTTCAATTTTTAAAGAGATAAGGATGCATTTGGAATTGACAAGTTATTGCTTTTGAACGTAATGTGCGTGATGTGTTTTTAGGAGATAAGAATATGACATGTGCACTTATCATCTGCAAACAATAGACATCTCATACCTTAAAATGCCGAAACAAAAAAAAAAGAGTTGTTACCCAGTATTAGTCGGAATGTATGTACGGTGTGAGTGAAGGTGGATCATTGTTGGGAATAAAGAAGGATATAAAGTCTGAGCTTCAAGTGTTCAATTGAGTGTGGCTATTCCAGAACAGACATTTGCAGAAACATTTTGTGGACCACTGGAATCAGAAACTACCAAAAGGGATTGAATTTGGCCAATCGCAATGCCAGATGTGACCCACTGACCCATTCTTCTTGAGTAATTGACAACAGTGCACAGACAATATTTAATAATTATTTATTATTGTTTACCGGAATTTTAACTTCAGAGTGTCCAGGTTAAAACCAGAATAAAACCACCCACCCATATGACTAAAACTTACTGTGATTTGCAAACAAGGTGTGTTATGGCCCAAAGACATTAAAGTGGAAGAGGCCAACTTACAAAATTTCAGTTTGGACTGTATCTTAGGGTGCTTTCCATTTGACAGAACTGACCAGCCAGATTGGGCATTTGGAAGATTTGGGAGGACCAACTCTACAATGCCTGCAAATTAACGCACTTTGAGGATAATATAATAATTCTGTGAAAAAATATGAGGGAAAATCATGCAAGTGTTACTTCAAATTGTTGCACTTTCTTTGAAAACTGATGGGTGTGGCCGGCCAGTTGTGACAAAAGGAAAGCACCCTTAATTAATTTTTGTCGGTGTGGACTGGCTACTAGAAAGTTAATGTTGATCTAATAAGGAACCTGCTAGTAGACCCAAAACTTGGGAATTGAGTGACTTCCTTTTGTATTAGTGCCACAACAAACTTCACACCACAATATTTATTCTTGTTTTGCTTGAGAGTAAATTATACATCCTTGCTGATGGAAAGTTATTGGCTCATCCTCTGCATAAAAACCATGTGAAACTGGGGGATGACATGACACTAAGGAAATAAACAAGGAAAAAACTAAGACAATCTCAATAACCTTACCTTAACAAGTTAAGGAAACAAAGAAAAGTTTTACATGTTTTTACAACGAGTATAACCCAAGTTATGATTTTAAAAACTGAGTTTTTTTTCTAATGCTTTGCCTGGTGCAGGCGTTTAACAATAAAAAAAATAATAAATAGGGGAAGGGGGAAAGCAAACTGGCAGAGTCAAGGGTCATTTCACCCCCGTCCTTTTCTTTTTCAAAATGTAAACTTGAACGGGAAGGGCCCGAGTGAAAATGAAGACACCACCTATGGTCACAGTAGATTGCAAACGACCACTAGGAAATTCCGCAGCAAGCGGGTAATCACTAGTTGTAGTTTTTTATATCGAGGAGAAAGCTGTCAGGGAGTGGGGAGGGGGAGGGGGACTGGGAAGATTTGGATTCCTTGGAAGGTTGATCTGAAGAAAAAATTCCCCCTGGCATTAATTAATAATTAACAATTAGACCCGCAGCCCGCAAGAGCTACGGGTCAATAACTGTTTTAGTATCACCCAACTAGTCGGACAGAAAAGGCAATAATAAAGTTAGCAAATGCAAGTTAAAGAAATATTTATTTGGGGATAAAACGAAAGAAAGCATCTCGCGTAGAAAGCGTCATGCGTAGCCAATCAAAATGCAGGATTTGCATTAGTCCACTAGTTGGGTGATACTAATAGCTGATAGTGTTCAATGGCTCAGCCAATCAGATTACAGCATTTGCATTAGTATACTAGTAGAATTCTACTAAGGCGTTATGCCTCATTCAGTGCCCTGGTAAAACAACGCGAAAATGTATTTAGATATCATTCGTGCAAAAATCTACTTGACTTTCATCAATACTTTTTAATCAATTTTGACCGATCACTATCTTCTCTGATCCAACGCTGACTTATTGTCCACGGTTTCCTAGTTTAACCCTAGGCCTCTGCCACACGGGGGAAGGGAGGGGGGGGGCACTTTAGGAATTTCTGGGTGGGGATGTGCCGCTGAGACCCTGGAACCCTTAGCCTATACCAGAGCTAGTTCAGCTGACTTTTGCTACCTTATACTAGAGTAAACTCCCACCGATTTCCGTCTAAATTCTGATTCTTGACAGTTAATAGGTGTTTCATGATAGTCATTTATTGACACTGTTGAGGCTGGGTTATGTAAACTTAAACTTTGCCGATTTTATTTTTTTTATATTCTTGAGCAGTGGAAATTTCTGGTTTCCTTAATCTGGTCACTTCGTGAAAAATGATACCCTATTCTAGACCGAAAGGCTATGATTTATATACTCTATCCTAGAGTAAACTGCTTGAAAACCATACCCTTCACAGCGGCACATACCTATATAGTCCATATATAACAGTACCCCCCCCCCTCCCTCCCCCGGGCTCTGCCATCAGCTTATTTTTTTTCGGATGCAAGCCTCTAAATGCCCCTAGGTGGGGAGGAAGTATTTATTTATTTAGCTTCGCCTAACTGGAATACAATATAAATATATAGGTAAAAATAGAAAAAATAATACAAGGAGAAAAGAAAAAAAAAAAAATAAAAAAAAAAATAATTATTAGGCGGGGAGACCACTACAGCATAGCCAATTACAGTGGATCCCTCGTTAATTATTTATATAAAAATACTTAATAACTAAAGCTACTAATATGTAAGCATGAAACTTGAGAGGAAACAAAGCGGAAGTCCAAATTGCTAGAAGCAGCACGTTAGCGGGCATAGGAGAGACCTCGCTGTGTTACACCTAGGACAGATTGTTCTCCAGGTTCTAATGTCGTCAACGTCGTACAAGTTCAGAGCCTTTTTATAATATTGAAGTAATAAACTTTTAAATGAAGCTAGAGAGATGTGCCTTGTGCGTAGCTCAGCGGGAAGAACATTCCATGCTGAGTAAGTATGTAGTCAAATACCCCAGCTCCCCCCCCCCACCCCCGCCACCAATTATCCCGAGACATTTTAATGTAGGGCTTTTTTGTCTCTGAGATTTGCATATTACGTCTTCCACCCTAAACTTTTGTAATGGCACATAGAAGTGCCAATGATATCACCAAGTATTTTGAGGAATAAATCCTTCTTGTTCGATGTCTTTGTCATCTTTCCCGAAGCAACGAAAAGGAAATTTTGACGAAAACTGGAGCACACAACACTGAACCTTGCAAACTAGTCCCGGGACAGCTGCTCGATACTTCCTTCGTCGAATGCTAATAAAGTTCAAACTTTTTTTAATCTAAAAACCACGCATCACATGATCGTACTGGTAGTCGTGGCCGAGTGGTTAAGGCGATGGACTAGAAATCCATTGGGGTTTCCCCGCGCAGGTTCGAATCCTGCCGACTACGGGAAATTTTTTTTTTTCACATTAAAGAATGAATGTAATGGC
Source organism: Montipora foliosa (assembly GCF_036669935.1). Taxonomy (NCBI): domain Eukaryota; kingdom Metazoa; phylum Cnidaria; class Anthozoa; order Scleractinia; family Acroporidae; genus Montipora; species Montipora foliosa. Next base: position 62,368,491 of record NC_090871.1, on the reverse strand, counting down.
TTTTTCTTGATCATGGTCTGTTATATGCCACAAATAGGAAAAAGAGAGTATACAATGAGACAGTTAATTAGCAAAGCGGCTGACATATCGACGAGAACGGTTTGTTTTAAATAAAATAGGTACGCATTGCGTACGTGAAGTAGTGCAGTAACTTGACACAGGGCTTCATTCCATAACTGTCAACTGAGCTGCATTTTGTTTTGAAGGACGTAATATGTAGCTCTTATAGTATACGATATTGTTTTGGTGTCGTACTATGTACTTATTGACTGAGTGGGAGGCCCGGACGGGAAAATATTTGGCCCGAGGTCATGATGTACGGACCGAGCGCAGCGAGGTCCGTGCTCCATGACCGAGGGCCAAATATTTTCCTGTTCGGCCCGGCCTAAATTTTATCATATAGGCTCTTTACACTATTCATGAGCACTCAGAATATAAACTTTGGACAAAACAGGTTACAGAAGGTTTTAAACCCAAAATTTATCTAATATGTTGTTTGCATTTACTTTTCTGGCTTTAAGTGACTTGGATGTTAAAAAGCGACGAAATCATCTAAAATCGCCCTGAGCAGTATGTGTTCCTAGCAGGGCCGTACGGCTTTTTTCGGCCCTGCTCGCGGGAACCCGTATGGCCCTCATACGAGCATTTTCCCAATAGCTTTACAATGAAAGCGCGCGCGGGGCCGTGATACTAAAATGATTTATCATATGGCCCGTACCCAACTAGTGGACTAATGCAAATCCTGCATTTTAATTAAAATACGTTACTAGAGGACTATTAGTAATAGTCCTCGAGTAGCGGAAAGCGTGACGCTTTCTTTCGTTTTATTCCCAACTAAATATTTGTTCAACTTGCATTTGCTAACTTTATTATTGCCTTTTTTGTCCGACTAGTTGGGTGATACTAAAACAATTAGACCCTTCGCCCTCAAGGGCCACGGGTCAATAGCCCATTCGGCTTCGCCTCATGGGTTATTGACCTGTAGCCCTTGCGGGATACGGGTCTAATTGTTAAATAGTGCCATGGTAGATGTCTTCGGTAAATAGCCCCATGAGAAGACATGTAGTTACTAGTAAAATACTAAACCCAGAAAGATTCAAAAAAATAAATGGGAATCGAGAAACATTGGCTTCAATGCTGACATGTTGATCGTTTCCGAGTTCTCTTACAACTTCTTTTTTACCACAATTTTGAGCGAGCTTTCTAAAGCCCTTGCCAAACTATCGAACAAAGTTGAATTGAAGGCTCCAACTTTGCTCCATCCAACATTGTTCGACATTTTGGCTGCCCATGTTGGAAGATGTTCGTCCAACATTTTTTGTTCGATCAAATGTTGGATAGAGTTTGCTTTTGATCAAACATTTCAGCCAACAATTCTGTTTGACGCAGGAATGTGGCTGCGTTTTGCCGCCCTTCCAACCAAGTTGTGTCCTGAATCGAGTCACGTTCGTTATGCTAGCTAATCTCGAATCGTTATCTTATTTTCAGGCCAAGGCTTCCAGCATCATTTGCAACAGAGACGGCGGACAAGGACAAAGGGGACGGCGAATATAAAATGTTACCATCAGCGAAAAACATTTTGAGAGATTTTGGCTACGTTCAATTTTTCTATTCCACTTCTGGCTGCACAAATAAATCGCAAAAGAGAAAGTGACACCGATTTCAGCTGCCGCTTGTGATCAAGTTACCTTGGGTGTTACTAACAACTGTTTGCTGTAACCAGTTTTTCTGCAAAGTCAAAAATTCTCTCTCCTAGACAAGGTTATTTATAACCATTCAATTCCATCGTTTTGGAAATAGAAACTGCTTTATTATTCATCAGCGCCACAAATTCTTGCCGATTTTGGGGCTCATTTGTTGAAATTCAAGCACGCTTCCAACAGACTTACCGTCACAGGCGGCTTCCGCTTCTCTGTTTTTCATGCAGATATAATTTTTTGAAAGAAAAGTGGAACGACAAATTGCGTGGAAAAATTTCAAGAGAAGAAAGATACTATCAGTGAAATCAACCAATCAGCAACATTTAAGTAGTGTTGCCTAACGAACACTTACACTCGATGACTAAGAGATTTCGAGATATGTGAAAACTAAGTTGCGATTTTTTAATGTTTCGTTTAATTCAGAAGAGCTCATCTTTTCTTTTATTACTGGCAAAATTTTTGAGCACAGCGCCGCGGGAATTTCAACACAAACAAGTTGATGAAATCTACATTTTTTGCTGATCGATCGCATGATAAAGATCGATAAAAATAGTTTTCTACTGTTTTTCTTTCCGTTGCGAGTAATTTACTGTTGAATGTTTTTTAATGTTGACCCAGCCTTTGAGAGTAAAACTATTATGGTCGACTGGTGATTTTTTTTCTTGTTTATTTGACCTGCAGAATCTCTGTAGAATGTGAATTTGCGTGACGATCTGCGTAAATGTGAAAAGAGTGATTTTGATTTAAGACATTCAAGAATTTAAATATGTCTGTTAAATTGACAATAGCGTACTCAAACAGTTTTCATTCTCTTTTCATTAAGAAAATTAAGAAAGGAAAAAGGCAACAAGTGGGCCGCAAACAAACATCAATTGTTGTAATTCAAGAAAACCGTACATTAGTTTTGTAATTCATGCACGTGCTGCAGGCCTACAAATCACTCATTCACACTCACTCACTCACTCACTCAGACAGCCCCGATGACAATATGGGAGTGCACTTATACTAAGTACTGGAACTCCAAGGATGTTGGTCCTGTAGTATCATATTCAGGCTTAAAATATCGTTTTAATAACCCTGTCGTTCCACAATCAATTTTGTTTTCAGATTAATTTAAGGTGGGATGTTTCACTAGTTCGTCGTCTGTGTTTTATGAGAAACGCGGAAATATTTGGGTTGTTTGAACTAAAGATTAAGCTTGAGATTCCATCGTCGCCAGACACAGTTAATGTTTGATATTAAAGTTTCAGTGGTTCATTATTTCAAGATATTCAGTTGCTATGAATTTAGTCAGTTTCTGTCCACAATTGATGATGGCGAAAAATTATCCATGGAACTGACTGTCTTTATTCCGTTGTAGATCCAGAAACACTCTGTCTTTAAATCTTAATGTTTTTTCTTCGGTCTCAACATTTGTTTCGTGTTTTTCTGATTATAAAAAAGTATAAGTACTTGATTAATTAACAATAGTGGCCTTCCGGTGATTAAATCTTAATTGTGCTCTCGGCCTTTCCGAATATTGACTCCTGAAGAAACAACGCTATCAGGGAGATCAGAAAGAACAAAACACCCGATACCAGCTCCCAGGTAACCAAAACTACACCAATAGAGAAGCCTTCGCTTCTAGATACTTTCTCCAGGTACAATATGTACTTCTCGAATTGAAACTTTTGCTGGCGAGACTTTCTCTTGTGTTTAAGCTTTCCAACGAACCGAGCAGATCCGGAAAAAACATTCTGGAGTTTATCTATGTTGCCGTGTTTGTATGGCCTTACAATTACGAAGCGTGAATCGTGGCCTGTATCTGGCATGTGAACTCGGGAAGGGGTCTCAGGAGCCTGTAGGCCCTTGTGGTCAGCTGGCGATCTCTTGAGGAAGTGCCCATTGTGGTTTGTAACCCCATCAGAAGAGGACAGATCGTTATCTGAGTCTGATTCTGAATCAGAGACGTCGACCCATGCCTGTACCACGGTAACCAAATGCCTAAGAAACAATGATAACTATCAGCAAAGCTCCAGTAAATATCAAAGCAAAAGGATACTTGTAAGTGGAATAAAGCTTTGACAGTAACGCATAACTCAGAGTATTCAGTCAATTCCTGTATATGGTCGATATCACGGCATTTTCATAGAATAAGTTTTTCTTAGACGACTTCTTTGTAAAGAACGATTCAGTTACGTACTGGATCCTGTCATTAAATGTGGAAAGGAGTTATAAAGTTCAGAATCAACAGTTTTCAGGGAACAAGAGCTAGCTTTCGATTCCATCACAGAAATCTTTATCAAATGTTAAAAATTCTTTTTGTCAGGGTTCTTGAAAGAGAAGACGACATGTTTAAAAGAAAAAATAACCGAGGCGCGCCAAATTGAACTGGGAAGTTGGGTACGAGCTTCCCGTAATCTACTGGCTCGATTAATGCCATCACTTCATGAAGATTTGATGGCATCTAATAGACGTGTTCACTACGAATACTCAATATTTTTATTTTGTTCGTGTCTAAACTTTTAGCTGAGTTCATTAATCATAAACACGAAGATGAGAAAAATAAGTAAGTACTTTATGTATCCCTTATTGTAATGTAGGGGTATATAGGGGGATGTTTGGGTATATAGGGGAATGCAATGTTATATAGTTTTTACCTGGTACGCGTGGGAATACCTTATAATTTAAATACACTATATTAAGGGATACATGAAGTACCTACGGAATAATTAAACGGACTGCTGGCAAATGCGAGCCATCTGTCAATCAACCAAGGACCCATGCCAATCTTTGTGACAATTTGGGCACCAAAAAATCTGTCTGTAGTATTCTGTAAGAAGCTGGTCTTTCTCGTTCTTGAGATCCTCGGTCATTTTTGTAGAGGATGCAGAGACGGGTGAGGTTAATCTCGTACCCAGATCTCCCACGGTCACATTTCCTTTATAGAGTGAGATCTGGGTACGAGATTAGGGCGGGGCAGCATAATTTGAAGATGAGATCACGTGTGAATCTGAATTCGTAAAAAAGAAATCGATCGGAAAGCAGCAAGATTGGCGATGAACCAAACTTCCACGTTTCTTTTCAGAGATATTATTTTCTAGCACCGTCTGTAGTTAGAACAGATTTTTTTCCAAATCTTGTACTTCTTTGGGATTTCTCAAAGGCTATCTGAATGATAGCCAGCTATACATGCTTGACCACTTCCCATAGGAGCTTTTCGGGGCCGATGAAACACTTTCAACGAAACAACAGAACATAACAACTTTTAAGAATCTCAACCGACTGGAGGCAAACCATTTCATGATTCGGCCTTAATCAGTTTGCGGTATTATCTGAATTTAGAATACAAGTCCCGCCAAATAACAGCCAATCAGATTGGACCTGCTGACCGCAACTTTCTTGGTTGGTCCGCAGAGATTGCACGTGCAAAAGGTAAAATCGTGCGCGGAACGCACTAATGCCGCTACGTTTTGTTTCGAAAAAATCTAGCATTAGCCGTTCTAAAAATAGACAATACCTCAAAATGATGACTTATGTCCTAAATCATTTTAAGCCCCTAGTGTGGCAAAGGACGGGATTTTCCACATGGCAACGATCCACAACCCGTCAGCGGCTTGCTAATAATATGACGCCATATTACAAATGGACCGTTTTACAGTTCTGTGCTCAGTTACCAGGCCTTTGAATAAAAGCGAGACTGGAGTTGACCTTGTTTTGATACAAAACTCATTGCTTTTCTAATGTAAATCATGTTGTTGTAATGCTAACGAGGTTCCATTTACATAAGAAAAGCAGCGAGGTTTGTGTCAAAGGAAAGTCAACTCCAGCCTCGCTTTTATTCGAAGGCCTGGTAACTGAGCACGGAACTGTAAAATAGTCTATTACCGACTGATAGGTAGTCGACATTGTATCAGCTTTTATTAACATACCAGTGGTACTGTTTTGTAACCCAAGAAGCTGTGACTAACGGATAAGCAGCCAGAACAAGCGGTAGCAGGGCGTGGATTATGTACAAGTACAACGAACGATGGAGGAAGAGAAACAAGTACACGTTGACCGCCAATGATATGACAGTAAACGCAATTAACGTACACAGAAGCACCTGAAAAACAAACAAACGAATGAACTTGAGGGAAATGGGCTTCTCAATGAAAAGTGTTCGCTCTAGTAGCAGCGAGAAGCCATATTTATTTACTAAAACACAAGGAAGAAACTGCCCTTATAACTCTCAGGGACGAGTAGAGTACGTATGAAGGTGATAAAGTAATGTCCCCAAAGTAATCCCTTGGGCTGCAAGATGATTGCTATTTGTCTGTTTCCTATTCCAACACGGAAGCCGACTTAAAGTGCCACTTTCAGCTGTAAGTGACTTCAAACCCAAACGAGGCTATTTAAACTTCAGTTCCCATGGCCTGCTCCCGTCTGACCTGGGAGCTCAGTCGGTAGAGCAGCGGTGATCTAACCCCGTACAGTGGCCCACAAGGGACCTGTTGCAAATTAAAGAGATGCTGCAAATAAAATAAAGATGCTGCAAATTTAAAGAACGAGTTGCTGCAAATTAAAACATCAAAAGTATGCGCGCGCACTGATAGGAGGGCAGGTACAAAACACAGGTCACAGGTCCAGGTCAAAAGTCATTGTTTTAACATTTCAGAAAATATCCTAAATATCTATTAAAGCTAACCTTAGGCCTAATTAGGCCTTACGTTAGCATTTGCAAACAGTTAGGGTTGTGTCTGTATTGGTAAAACAATGACCTGTGACTTGGGAACCGTGACCTGTGTTTTGTACCTGCCCTGAAACCTGCCCTTCCTTCGGTGCGCGCGCATACGTTTGATGTTTTAATTTGCAGCAACTATATTTAATTTGCAGCAACTCTATTTTATTTGTAGGAACTTTATTTTATTTGCAGCAACTCTTTAATTTGAAGCATGACCCGGAGTCGGAGTCGGAGTCGGAGTCGGAGTCGGAGTCGGAGTCGGAGTCGGAGTCGGAGTCGGAGTCGGAGTCGGAGTCGGAGTCGGAGTCGGAGTCGTGATTGGTTGTGATTGGTTTATTCATCCGCTTCTGCTTCCGACTCCGACAATGCAGTTTTCACTGGATCGTAAGCGACGGAGTCAGAAGCGGAATCGGTATTCTGCTTCCGACTCTGACAGTTTGATTTTCACTAGATCGTATCGCTCTGCGCTATTGATTACGACTCCGACTCCGACTCCGTCGCCAGTGAAAACCAGCCTTAAAAATGTCGATTGAGTCCGGCAACTGTGGCCTCGAAGACCAGCAGTTGTAATCAAGAGCTAGTATGCTTCCAACATTTTAATGTAAAGTTTGAAGCGATAAACACCCTTGAAAACAACTACGTAGTCACAAAGCCTAGTACATGCACGTTTAATGAGCAAATATTTTAGTCGCAGTAACTTACCATACAAGCGGATGATGAATCTTTGACAAACTGAACTCTTTCTTTGTAACCTTCAACAGCGTGTTTCAATGAGAAGAAGGTGTTTTTGTTTTTCAGTCGTTTTTGAGTGAGTTCTGCATGTAATGGGAAAAAATGCTTAGAGACGCTACTCGGGAGCACCAATCAGATTGAATAATACTAGCACTGCAAACAATGCTTCATTTTGTATAGGTAAGTAAAATTAAGGATTAATATCACGCGTGTTTTCAGAAGTTGCTGAAATTGCCCGAGTCGCTTTGTTAATAACAAAGAGGGCAAAATTTTCTTAACACTGTTGAGGCACCTCGAAAAACAGACAGCTAAGCGGAGTTAAAACACTCGTTCGCTCGGAAGCAAAACAACTAACAAACAGACAAGCAAGTCAACTTGTTCTTTGCGTCCAAAACGAGTATAGATGATTGTTATTTACATCCACTCGAGAGGAAAATACGAGTTTCATTCGTGAACAACTGTAACAACGATTAAACCAAATGTTAAGCTTCAATTTATTTTATTCACCTGTGCTGTAGAGGTTTTTACCACTTGCAAATACGCATCCGTAAACATAGCAAACGGTTTGTCCAAAGAAATCCACCAAATTTGAGCTACTTGTTCCTCCCGTCAATGGCAAATTGTTCTGTGACCTTTTTTGTTGAGCTGCAAGATGTCGTGGTAAACTGAAAGCCCTTGACGAAAGGAATCATTTTGTTTTTCAACCACACAATCCCGCCACGCCGGGCGCCATGTAAGTCGATCCAAGTTTTAAGCTTTTCATGAAAAAAATCTTTTGCCCTTCTTCTTGTCACTCGAAAATTCAAATTCCAGATCATCTTTTAAAGCTAGTTCTTAATCTTTATGCCTTTTCGGCGAATGCAGCGCGAATTAAAAGACAAACTTCGATGAAGACGAAGTTGTTTTGCTCAAACAGAAGAAACCAACTGAATGTGGAAGACGTACGTTCAGCCAATCAGGAGCGAGAATTTTTGGCGCTCGACCAATCGTGAGCGAGTAATTTTGCCCTCTTCTCAAGCAAAACCTCTTCATTGACCAATCAGCATTCAGTAATTTTGCCCTCTTTGTTATTAAGGCTTAAATTGACTATGTCACCTAGAATGATGCAATTTCATGACACCCAAAATGCCCAAAAAGTAGAATGAAAGATTGCAATAACCACTTAAGACTGTTGAACAAGATAAACTGAAATACAACAAAAGGAAAGAGAAGCATGGATAGACACAAATGAACAACATTGACACGGATTGCATTTCGGTAATCTTGAAAAAAGTCGGCAAATCGCTTGAATAAAGGTCGTTTTTGCTCACAATCATCTTGATTTTATCAGTAAAGGAATTCCACCTTACCATTTTCGAGTTTTTAAAATCGCGATTAACTAAAACTTACCCCTAAACGCCCTAAGATAACGTGACATAGCCCCTTTAAAAGTTCATCACTGCCCTGGTACAATTGAAAAGATGTGTAATGATATGTCTGAGATGAAAACAGGGAAAAAGATAATCAAGTTCCGAGGTAAATGGAAAAGCTTATTAACGAGTTTTATGAGAGACGCGTATAGGTGCTAGGTCATCATGTTAAGCAGACAATTGTCCCCCTATACTGCTAGGACTGGTGTTCCGCTATGCTCTGTTTGTTTTCAGTGGACTTTGCTATTGAGGCAGTTCACAGGTAGTTCTCTCAAATATATATCCTGAAAGAGCCAGTTCAAACTAAACAGAATACGACCACCGTATCACGCTGCTTCCCAACGCATCTGGCTTTCTTAAATATAAATTGTAAACGGTTTTGGACCGGAACGTAATGTTACCTTGGAATTCAATCATAGAGTACCCAGTCATCAACATTATGCACGTGGGAATGCTCCAGAACAAAGCCAAAGCATAATATACGTGGACTCCACTGATAAATCTAAGCACGTGCAAGACCACGCCCAATGCTGCGTGAGCTTCCTGTCCAAAGACGAGATGTGTGGCGTGGTCTCTGCGCATCATTCCGTACTGAAGAGAACCAGATATTATCGCGAACAATGCCAGGAAATAGGACAGTTTCTAAATGGTAAAAACAAGGTTGCCCCTGTTTAGAAGCTTTCGCAACTGGGTTACTTAAAGGCCCACATTCAACCGACAAGCATTGCATGCCGTGGAACAATTTTCGTTTATGAAATCCCGTCAAAGCTGAGATTCATCCAATCAGATCGCTACGATAAGCAATGTGAATTTCCATAACAAAAACAAACGGTCGAAAAGCATGTCGGTTGAAGGTGGGCCTTTAAAGTAAACACAATTTTCATTTTTCCTTGGATTTCAAAATTATGTTAACTAAACAGAAACTGATCGAAGTTTTAAGCCTTGATTTCAAAAAGACACCTGTTTATTTTAACTGGAATTTCCTGTTTATATGGTCCGCCATTACTCACTTTAAAATCTTGAGAGAGCTGGATCGACGAGAAAATGACGTCAAAGACTCAATTGTTTAAGAATGCAATGCGTGTGTACGCGGCTGAATTAATATGCA
>NC_090871.1:62343840-62346340 GCF_036669935.1 Montipora foliosa | reverse complement strand
AAACAGATTGTTTCTTTCTCTACCCATCTGCTTTGCTTCCAAAGCGATTGCCGAACGCACTTTAATGATCTGAAATTGCAAATGTACTAGATTTCAGGTCCCTATGCAGTGCACAACATGAATAGAAAACCATTTGGTTTGTTTGGGCAGTTTCGGCTGAGCGCCATACAGTCGTGATCACACGAGATTACGCTACTTCGATAACTACCCCTAACCCTACCTAAAAATTACAGAGCTAAGCGGCAGTTTACAGAAACAGCTACTACCAGAACGAAGGCCAGGAAAGACCTGCCGGAGAAAACCCCGTTTGGGGAAAATAAGGCAGGAAACCTGGGTAGGATCCATGACTTAATAAGTAAGCTCTAAATGCCAATCCTACGAAGGCCACGCTGCTAAGACAGAATTGAAACGAGTGTGAACTACTATTTAAACTGTGGTAGAGAAATAAAAAATAAAAAAAGAAATAAAAAAACGTTCATAGTACCGGCGTTGGCCAAGAATGATCTTCCATGTGACAAAACTCTCTTGTATGACTGTCATCGTGTCTCATGATGCACTGAACAGACCCAGTCCCCATTGCTCTCATGCAGCAGAAATATTTCATTTCCAGTTAATTCATATTCATTCAAAGGCCGGATTTTACATATTTCAGGAATTAGCTCATGAAACGATTTAGTTTTGACTAGACTTCTAAAGATAAATTCGTTAGAGTGGGGGTTAATATCTAACATGCTTAAGTAATATTTGAGTAGTGAAACTGGACAGACACTACTGCTTGACAGGGCAATCACAACCTCATCTCCTTGCCTAAGCTGGTGTGTCTTGCTTTTCTCCACTCTGATTGTCAGGTACCCGTCATCAAAAGAGATGCGACTCATTCTGATGTTACGAACCTCATCGGATCTGAAAAAGCCCGCAGCTTCCCGTATAGTATTTGCTGGAAGAAAAGACGTCTTCAGTTTGCCCTTGCAAAGTCCTTTCATTCTCAGTGAACGAGCGAAAATACATATCCGTGGTGGACGGTGCCCGAACAACCAAAACGGATCTCTGAAGTCTCCCACAACAATAACAACAGCAATCTTGATTATTGCACCTTTTTCTGTTACTAGCGTAACATTTTAGAGCTATAAAGGGGGAAACGAAAAGATATACGTTTACAATTTAAAGGTGTCTAGGGGCTAAATAACCTAAAGTTTTCAAGTTAGCCCCTAGCTAAGGAAAGGTAATAATGTAAATTGTAGCGACTACAACAAATAATAAACAACAACAACAACACACATTTAAGAATTAAGACAAAAATAAGCACAAATAAAGGCCGTCGTTGGCGTAATTTTATACTTATTGGATTAAGTTTTAAAAAGAAATTATTTTATCGTGACTGGAAAAGTAAAAGTACTAAGATTTTTCAAGCTAATTGTTTTACAAATTGTTTTCCAAAGTTGGTTCTTGTGCACGGCATATAAAATTCTTTCATTTCTGGCATATCTCGTCTTATAACTTTGAATATGATTAGCGTAATGAAAATAGTTTACAAAGATGTTTGGTAGTGCTTTGCTATGCCCACGATGTGCAAATTTAAGTGATTGCAACTTTAAAATAGAAGTAAATGATAGGATATCTAGTAGTGGTAAAACATGTTTTTCTTATTACTGTGTTTTATTTTCTTTGTACTTTTTTAATTTGAGTTTTTAACCCACTTCCCCACTGCAAGAATAGCAAAAGATATGTAGGGATGGAAAAGACTGTAATAAAGTTGTTTTAATTGGGCTAGAGACATGTAATGACTTAGTTTGCTAAAAATTCCAGTATTCCAAGCAATTCTAAAACAAACGTATGCTATGTGGTGCTTCCATGAGAGCTTTTCATTAAGTAAGACGCCTAAGTATTGAATATAATCTCTTTTTTCAATGATTTCACTGTTTAATTAATACATAATGATTTTGAGAAACATAGACATGTAAAACTAGCGATAAAAAGTTCAGTAAACTTCCGACGTTTCGGCAACCTCATGACGCCATTATCAAGTAGTTGGAAATGAACATGCGAGTTCATAACAGATACAACATACTCCAAATTTGCATAAGTGGAGGAGAGCTAGACAAAGACTTTAGAATGGTTAAAATCTGTTTGCAATGTCAGCCGTAGTCTTAATTGTTTGATGTACAGCATTTCAAGATGATGTGGCCATCCACGCGTGTATGTAGACGGCTACGCGTGTAGCACAGGATACATTGAAACTGGCACACAACGCACTGTTGATTAACCAGCTATGGTTTGTTCTCGCATTCTTGGAGGTCTTGGGCAATTCTTCTGTCTTTGTCAGTCGAAGAATTAATCGAGTTAATGAGCGTCGTTGTGCGTCGTTGTGCGTTCATGGCAAGCAATGATCGAAGCTCTTTCTAAGCGTTTATGCATAATGACGCGCGATATGACAGATCTACAACATTTTTTTAACTGGAAGTAAATGTCCCGAGAACAATAGGCATTCTGCGCGATGGGT
>NC_090871.1:62318840-62333840 GCF_036669935.1 Montipora foliosa | reverse complement strand
CTGTTGTTAGATCGATGATGGACTGATTCAGCGTTTTCGAATTAAAGACTCACTGACAGAGGAGGCTCGATTTACACACACTCAAATCACATTTATTCGGTTTTATTACTGACCTCGAAGTGCACAAATATATGACAATTTAAATACATGAAGGTATTCGTAATAACCAAATGTAAGGAATACATTTCGTTTCCGTCCGCGTAGTGATCGAAGATATTCAAAACCTGACTCACCCCCGTAAATCCTGTTGAAGACGGAAGTAAGAGTGTAAAACTACCGCGTCCCACATCAAATGCTAATCATCGAAGTGACTTGTGCCTTTGTTGCATCAATTCCATGTCCAACGCAAAAATAAACTAACAATTCATATCTGCTCGCCACGCTATCTCACAATGTGTTAAGGCCCGTGCAAACGCTCGCAACATTGTTGGCCAACAAGACGCAACATTGTTGGGCCCAACATGTTGCGAGCGTTTGCACACATGTTGTGTGTTGTTGCGTGTTGTTGCGAGTTGTTGGATGAAGTTTGAAACTGGTCAAACTTCATCCAACAAGTCGCAACAACACGCAACAACACACAACATGTGTGCAAACGCTCGCAACATGTTGGGCCCAACAATGTTGCGTCTTGTTGGGCAACAATGTTGCGAGCGTTTGCACGGGCCTTTATATGTCTGATCTTCTCGAATGGTTTGTTTACATGAATAGTCACGTGACACTACACGTGAGAAGGTTCCTGAACAGAGAGGGTTTTTAGTATTTGGATCCGCTTAGATTCAAAATTGACGGTGTCACAAAGCAAATGACGATGAAGAATGCATTCAATCAGTTTTAGCCATAACAAACCTTTAATGTCTACTCGCTTTAAAGTCTTACTTAAAGCCAAGCAAGATCGGAGCCTCGTATAATGTATGCTTTCTCATTACAACTTTGAACCTCGCCGAAGGAAACCATTACTTGAGTTGTTCGGAGCAATGGAACAGTCATCTCACCTCGGCAGTGTTCAAATTGGACTGCTTCATTGATCAGTTGCGCAGTTTGCTCGAGTATGAAATGACTTCTCCTTGCTGCTCCATTTCTTAGTTCCCTTGAGAACTTTTCAGCTTTCCGCTCCAGTTCTACATTTTTAATGCATACTACGCGTAAGGGAATTTTGTTATGAAAGTTAAAAGTTTTCCTACAAGATTCGATAATGCATGGATAACCACATTAAATCATCATATTTTGCAGAGTCATTTCTTGTTGTCGAGGACCTCGCGTCGATTAGCATCCATTTTGGTAAGTTGCTAACTGTTACTCGTTTCTTAATAACACAAACAAGTGTGTTACAGGAGATCAAAACTAGAACCATCAGATATGGAGTCTATATGTATCGATGTATAAAGGCTATAACAACTCAAGATTCATTGTCCCAGCATGCTACAGGTCTCCAACTATAAATAAGCCAAGTGATTTTCTTCCATCATTATATTCTGCAGCTGAATCGTTGTACAACATCAGAAATGAGCTGCTCATCATTGGCGATCTGAATTTTAACATGCTTGCTACTGGAAATTCTGCTCCAGATCCTCACTTAGCTGAGTTTTGTGACCGTTTTTGTATGACTAATACAATTACTGAACCCACTCGCGTTACTAACTGCTCCATGTCCTTGATTGACCTCATCCTTACTAGTAACCCGGAACGGTTTGCTTTAAGTGGAATAATGAAATTAGGCCTCAGTGACCATGACTTGATCTACACTATTCGCAAACAGAAAATTGCTCGATCTCCACCAAAACTCATTGAATACAGAAGTATGAAGGGTTTTGATAAAGATTGTTATGTAGCTGATCTTTGTAAAATCCCCTGGGATTCAGCCTACATATATGATGACATTGATGATATTTACGAGCACTGGCATCAACTATTTATCAATGTTGTTGATCAGCACTTGCCATTCGAAAGGAAGTACATCAGAGGTGATCAGCTGCCCTGGATTACTCCCAAGATTTCCTCTGCAATTTCCAGGCGTAACATCCTTTTCAAGAAATTTAAAAGAAATACATCTGATGATAATTGGGAACAATACAAGAGGCAGAGAAACCTTGTCACCACCTTAAAACGTAATTCTATGAAGTCCTACTTCATTCAGGCTTCTGCTGAATGTGCCCATCCTTGTGAATTTTGGAAAAAATTCAAGCTTTTATTACCTTGCAAAAGTACTCAACAACAACAAAATAATACAACTTTTGGAGGAAGGACGGTTGATTACTGACAACGTGGAAATAGCTAATATTTTCAACAAACACTTTATACATGGTGTTGCTGCTCATATTCCTATTTTGTTGGAGTGTGCTTTTGCTAATCACCTCAGTGTCAATAACATAAGTCATAGATGTAACCATCTGCAATTCTCCTCTGGGCTACATCAAGAAACTGATAGATTCTCTGAATCCTAAGAAGGCCACTGGCCCAGATAAAATATCACCAAGGGTTCTTACTGTTTCCTCTGCGGCATTGGCAGCAACTAACCTCATAAATCACTGCATAACCATTCATGCTTGGCCAAGTTTGTGGAAACGCAGCAATGTGAGTCCCCTTTATAAGAAGGATAGTCCTACTGATAAGATAAACTATCGTCCGGTGTCTGTGTTAACATGCTTCTCTAAAATCTTTGAAAGAGTTTTGCATGACCAAATGTACGACTTTGCAAAGTTAATAGGGACCTTAAGAGTTGAGGACGTCATCTGTCTAGGACGCCACCGGAAGTTCGTTTTCGCCTGATAATGTCACTGCGCATGTCTGTGTGTGAATGGGACGGCGTTTCACATTTAGTGAGTACGCCATTTTTTTCATTTCGCGTCCTACGTAAAACGTGAGTATGTTTTTGTTTTTGGAGCTCAAATTATTCATTTCTTTCGCCGTTTTCGCTGTGCTTTTGGATGTTCTATTGTTAACAGTGCTTGTTAATTTATAGATAGACGATGGATTCCAGTTCCGAGTAAGTAGACTCCACATACTTTCCCTATTAACGGGATGGAAAAATTTATCATGTTGAGCATCAATTTATCATGTCATGTGAGAGATCGACTGATGTAAGAAGAGTGTAGTTTTTATCAGTAGTGAAACTCTCACAACGAGCCTAATCAAATGTTTTCGAGCGCTGCAATTTTTCCTTTGAAGTCTCGATATATTTTCCTCCTGATTGCCATGTTTTGATTAAATTCATGACTTTGTAATTTACTGGTTGCTCTTACACCGTTTCCGCGGCTTGAGAATAGATATATCGGAGATGCTTGTTTTCTGGATAAGTACTGTAATATATTTATTTCTCTCGTAATTAAGGCTCTCATATTTATTATCCATGCAAGTTTCATTCCACTACAATGCAAAGAATACTCGCCGCTATTTATAAAGCCTCCATGACATTAATTTTTTCTCTCTATCAAAGACCAGTTAAGTTCAGGATTTTACATATATGTCTTTCTTTGGGACAATTTGAACAAAATGATACCTACTTTTGAAACTTGTTACAATTGAAATGGTGTTTGATTTGTCGTGAAGTGGTTGTTGAATTTTAATTTGCTTGGGTTATATTAGAGCATATCAAACATAAAAATCTCAGCAACTAATGCTGTTCAATTCAGTTGCATTAACTCTGAAGATATATAGCTTGAAATGTAGGCTATTGTAGTGATATTAATTTGCTTTTCTTTTGATAGAGTGCCAGCTTTTCCAGGGGTCCAGATGTGGACCAAAGAGCATGACATTCTGCTGTGCAGGGAAGTTCTCTCAGTGAATCCATTTTCTGCAAAAAGAAATTCGAATGAATGAGGAAAACTGTGGGAGGAAATTAGCACCAACCTGAATAGCACAAGTGGTGTGCGTTTTTTTGTAACAAAAAGATCAGTTCGGGATCACCTCAACATATTAATTAAGAGGTACAGGAAGAAGATGAATGCTGAAGAAAGGTCAACTGGAGTGTCACCTGAACCTACAGAATTGGACCAAGCACTGGCTGATATTATTGAAATGGAGGAAGTCGCTTCCACCTCCCAGGAGATTGATGAAGCAGTGATTAAAGAGAAAGAGGACACTGATAAACAGAAAGCTGAAAGTATAAGAAAAAAGGCAATGGAGAAGTTAGGAGAAACCCAGAAGAGAGCAGTCGAGGAAGGAGAACAGGAAAACCATATGAAGAAAAAGAGAAGGAGTGGCAATGAAACAATCTCATTTCTGCGTGAGAAAGCTGAAAGCGAGAAGGCATTGAGAGAAGAAGAGTTAGCAATACGACGAAAGCAGCAAGAATTGGAGGAGAAGAAGCTGGCTTCTTATCTTGATCAACAGAAATCTATGATGGAGCTAATGCACCACCAGCAGCAGCAACAATCTCAGATCCTCATGGCTGTTGTTGACAAACTTATGAACCAAAAAAGTTAGATCCCTGCACTCAGGAGTACCACATTATACCATAATCTTATTTGTTACAGCTTTTTTTATGTATTAATTCATTGTATTGTTAAGAAAAACTCCTTTTAATGGAGGTTTATCAAACTTGAACAACCATTTCGTTCTTTATTCAATCTTGTTGTGCCATAAGTTTACATACTGAAGTTGTGTTGATTAAATAAAGTTTTGTCATATTACATCAATAATTAAATCAAGCAAAGTATTCTTGCAACATGGGTGGGTCCAAATCAAAATACTGGGAAGTGGTATTACCATAAAGGCAAGTAAGGGCATTCCTTAAAAGGGCACAAACAATGTACATTTTACCTATTTGGCTGAGCCCTATTTTTAAGTTTTTCTTAAAATCGAGAAAGCAAAAATAATTAATTATGTCCCCAAACAGCCATTCCACTGAGCTTCTCACTGGGCTCATGGAACTGTTAAACTGCTGCATTGGGGGAGTCAGGATGCCATTCCGAAATGGAGCTTGGAGGTGTACGCGAAGAGGATAGGCTGGGTCCCCATATATACACAAAGGCTGCCCAGTTGGGGAGAGAGCAAATCTTTGGAGATCATGGTACAGTCCTGAGTCTCGTAGCATTCCCGCATCATGCTTTCTGCCCTCTGGAAATAGTAAAGGTTTGTAGAATTAGGGGGGTGAAAATTCTTAATAATTGTTGATAAAAGCTGCCATTCTTTTTATCTTTACTGTTGTACTGTTTGGCTACAAAAGATGACCCTATGTTATAGGGTTCCTGCCTGTTTCATTGTGGTCCTCACATGTTTGCTATTTTACTGTTCACTGATTGTATATGACAACATATGAGAAGTATGTAAAAGAGGTACTGTGACCCAGGTCTCCAGTAGGTTTTCTTGTGTTCAAATTCCTGCAGTGTTATAACAGTAGAGCCCACTGCTAAAGCTTCTGATTGTTTATAAATATAAATAAAATTGAACGATACAGCTATAATTAAACACACTTACCAACAGGACGGTAAAGATTGGCAATTAGTCCATTTGGAATGGCGATTGATTGAAATTTCAGGGCATGCACCCTCTTGTGCCCATTGTAAACAATTCTTTGATTGGTGTTTGGGCGACAAATTGGACGAACTGTACCGTCCACAAAGCCGAAACAATTGTCGAGGGCCGCACCTTTATTTGAAACAGCTTCAGCATATGTCTGTAATGCATGGGGATTTAAAATAGTGTGATTCCACTCTGATATCCGACGACCATGATGCTCAAATATAAAATCAATGACTGTATTACTTATCATGGAGATTTCAGGGACAGGTCTGCCGAAAGTGCTTATGAGGTCGCTGTAGCGGCAAGGGTATGCCAGCCTTTTGAGAACGATGCATAATCCTTCAGTACTGTCACAGATTGTTCCTTGTTTACACTTTATTTCGTCAGGCAAGCCAAGAACATCAACCAAGAGAGGAATGTCGTATTTTTCGAAACGTAAATCTGTCTTGCACTCGGTCTCACTTTTACCTTGCAACGTAAATCTTTCATAATTCCAAAAAGGATACTCTGGATTTTTCGATTTGTTAGCATCATACAACATGAGAAACTCATCCTCATTGATTATTTCCTCGCAAAAACTTACAAGAAGTTCGTCACACGCTTTCCTGAAGGACGCCATTCTCGACCAAGGCGCTAGAAAAAGTTCCCGTCGTGTTTATCTTTTCTTAAGTCTAAAGTTCTTGCGCAAAGGACGGCGTTCTCGCCCCAGGCCTTTATATGCCGTGACGTCCTAGGAGAAGACGCCGTTCTCAAATCTTAAGGTCTCTAATACTAAGTGATAGTCTATCTGGCTTTTTGAAAGGTCACTCATGTGCAACTGCTCTCCTCAAAATGACTGATGATTTCAGGGCTTCTCTGGATAATAAGGATCATTGTATTGCCATTGCAGTGGACGTATCAAGGGCCTTTGACTCTATATCTCACAGCCTACTTATTTCCAAGTTGAAAGCTTATGGCTTTACCGAAAGCGCAGTGAATCTTATTCGCTCTTATCTGTGTGATAGATTACATAGAGTTAAGATCGGGAACCCCTACTCCGACTGGAAAACAATCCATCATGGTGTTCCCCAAGGATCAATATTAGGACCTCTTCTGTTCAACTTGTTCATTAATGATCTCACTTATTCTGTCAAGGATGCCAAACTAAGGCTCTATGCTGTTGATACGACACTGTATCTATCACACCCTAATCAAGATGTGTTAGAGTCAAGATCTCAGAGCAAGTTCAATGTGCTTCAGTCATGGTTCAAGTGTAATTACTTAAGTATAAACGAATCTAAAACTAAAGTGTTACCATTGGGTGACAATCCACCATGTTATGAATTGTTTGCTGACCATAATAAGCCACCCTTAGAAGTGGTACATGACATGAAACTACTAGGTCTAACCATTGACAGCTCCCTATCCTTTCAAGCCCACATTAAATCAGTATGTAATAAGGTTAATGTTAAAGTTAGTGCTCTTGGGAGAGTTCGTAAATTCATACCTTCAGACGTGATGGCTAATATTTACAAGGCCTTTATTTTACCACACTTCGAGTACTGTGCTCCAGTCTGGTCTTTCCAACAAACTGGAGCTTACTAATCAGTATGCCATTAGAACCCTTTTGAACATTGCTAAGTCAACCTCATGGTGACCTACTTAACTATGTTGGTCTAAAGACCCTAGAGCATCGTAGATATTCGCATGCTCTCTCCTTATTTTACAAATGCTTATATAATATGGGACCGAATAATATTAGGTAGATCTTAGTATTTCGTATTAATGAATATGACCTCAGAGGCTTTTGCAAACTAAATCAGCCTACCTATAATAGTAGATTCATGCATAGGTCATATCATTACATTATCTCAAGACTATTGAATAATCTATCTGACTATGTAAGAAGAGCCACATCTCTTAATACTTTCAAATCAATGCTGGATAAGGTCAACTTGTCTATCGGAGCAAAATATGCTTGTGCCTTTTGCACATAGTGTGATTCCCTGTAACTAGATTTACTTTTAGTGCTATTGATGGTCAGTTTCCTATTTATTTCTTATTCATTTATTATGGTTCTTATATCATTGTGTAATTCTTACTTATATATTGTATAGATTTAAATTTTTTAATTTATTATAATCATTACTATATAATTACTATAATATATTGTATATTTAAATTTTTAATTTATTATAATCATTACTCATCTCGATATGTACTGTATTTATGTTAATCTGGCACGTTCACGTTAAAACGAGACTTACTCATCCATGAAATGTGGATAAATAAAGTACTACTACTACTACTACTACTACTACTACTACTACTACTACTACTACTACTAATTTATGTGTGATAAACCAGTTCTGATGCCGGACTTTTGCGTTACTTTTTGTTGTTTTCTCTTTACCCAGTTTGGATCAAGTTACTGACTTTGTCAGAATTCCTGATATGTTTATTTTAGAAAGTGATCATGATCACCGTCACTCATGATCAGTTGCGAATGACGCACCCAAATGATCCACCAGTATTATTTATCCCTTAATTTTTTGTTCAGCCGGATTCATTCTTCCTGCTCACAAGGTTTTAAAGAGGAACATTGCAAGGTATTTAGTAATATTAGCTTGCTGGGTGTAATCAGATATTTGTCTGTCGTTGCAAGGTAATAAGTAACAATTAGCTTGAGGGGTCACGGTGCTAAATTATTTGTTTCTTGTGTGATAGAACTACAATGTATAGACTGCCCTCCATTTTTTTCTTGCACATCGAGAAAGTAAGTAAGTAAATGATATATCTTGAATTGTTCCTGAATAGAGAGGGTTTTTAGTTTTTGAATCCGCTTAGATTCAAAATCGAGGGTGTCACAAAGCAAATGACGATGAAGAATGCATTCAATCATTTTTAACCATAACAAACCTTTAATGTCTACTCGCTTTAAAGTCTTACTTAAAGCTAAGCAAGATCGGAGCCTCGTATAATGTATTCGTTCTCATTACAACTTTGAACCTCGCCGAAGGAAACCATTACTTGAGTTGTTCGGAGCAATGGAACAGTCATCTCACCTCGGCAGTGTTCAAATTGGACTGCTTCATTGATCAGTTGCGCAGTTTGCTCGAGTATGAAATGACTTCTCCTTGCTGCTCCATTTCTTAGTTCCCTTGAGAACTTTTCAGCTTTCCACTCCAGTTCTACATTTTTAATGCATACTAGGCATAACGGAATTTTGTTATGAAAGTTAAAAGTTTTCCTACAAGATTTGATAATGCATGGATAACCACATTAAATCATCAAATTTTACAGAGTCATTTCTTGTCGTCGAGGACCTCGCATTGATTAGCATCTGTTTGGTAAGTTGCTCACTGTTACTCATTTCTTAATAACCCGAACAAGTAATTTATTTGTGATAAACCAGTTCTGATGAATTTTGCGTCACTTTTTGTTGTTTTCTCCTTACCCAGTTTGGATTAAGTTAGTGACTATGTCAGAATTCCCTACATGTTTATTTTCTGAAGTGACCACCGTCACACTCATGATCAGTTGCAAATGATGCTGGAAATCAAGACACGAACGCGAGGGCTGTGTTTTCTCGATTATGGAATTACACATATTTAATACTCCATTTAGCATGCTATTTGCTGCTGGCATTTTGTCGACACGAAAGGACTGAAAGGAAAAGACCTTATGCGCTACAGTCAAACAAAAGTGTTTCTGAACAGTCATGGTTTAATGAAGTTGCATGCATGCCATTGTCAGGATCAACATGATCAACATGATAAAATCAAAAGGCGTTCTTACCGGCTGGACATACTTTATGATCTCTTAACCAGGCTACTGGAACAGTGACACTGCCCGCTACTGACTGAAGGATGCACTAAAGATAGTTCACAAAAGACAAAAGACAGTTGAGATCATAAAGAAAGTTACCAAAACCTGCAAAAAGACATTCAGATAAAAGCAAGGACATAGATGAAAAGATTACTTACCTAGAAATCAGCAGAGTTTGGATGTAGCAAAAATTGTCCAAAACCTGTAAAAATTCAGCTTCACACCCAAACTAGAGGCACAAAACAACGACCGCGACTATAACCGCCACTATTGAGATGGAATATCTGCGCGCAAATAAATAAAATGAGTCGTCTGTCTAAATCCCAACATTGACACCATAATAAAAGAAGGGATGTTTAAAAAAGAAATTGCGTTTCCTGACAGCGTTTTAATGGCTGACGTATTAACTTAACTTATACGCGCGCTCGACTTTGCACGAGCCTGCGGTGCACCTTAGTTACCACGTACAGCCAGCGCTATCTTTGAACTTTCCTGACTAGGTGTCATTTTACTGCTCCTGCCAAAATTAGCCAGAGCACAATTTGTGTGATAAACCAGTTCTGACGAATTTGATATGTTTATTTTATAAAGTGATCATGATCACCGTCACTCATGATCAGTTGCGAATGACGCACCCAAATGATCCACCAGTATTATTTATCCCTTAATTTTTTGTTCAGCCGGATTCATTATTCCTGCTCACAAGGTTTTAAAGAGGAACATTGCAAGGTATTTGGTAATGTTAGCTTGCTGGGTGTAATCAGATATTTGTCTGTCGTTGCAAGGTAATAAGTAACAATTAGCTTGAGGGGTCACGGTGCTAAATTATTTGTTTCTTGTGTGATAGAACTACAATGTATAGACTGCCCTCCATTTTTTTCTTGCACATCGAGAAAGTAAGTAAGTAAATGATATATCTTGAATTGTTCCTGAACAGAGAGGGTTTTTAGTTTTTGAATCCGCTTAGATTCAAAATCGAGGGTGTCACAAAGCAAATGACGATGAAGAATGCATTCAATCAGTTTTAGCCATAAAAAACTCTTTATGTCTACTCGCTTTAAAGTCTTAGTTAAAGCTAAGCAAGATCAGAGCCTCGTATAATGTATTCGTTCTCATTACAACTTTGAACCTCGCCGAACGAAACCATGTATTTTGTGAGTTGTTCCGAGCAATCATGAACAGTCATCTCACCTCGATCCGTTCTCTTGAGAACTTTTCAGCTTTCCGCTCCAGTTCCACTCTTTTTGCACACCAGGCATAAATGATTTGTGTAATGAAAGTTAAAAGGTTTCCTACAAGATTCCATAATGCATGGATAACCACATTAAATCATCATATTTTGCAGAGTCATTTCTTGTTGTCGAGGACCTCGCGTTGATAAGCAGCCATTTTGGTTTCTTAATAACACAAACAAGTAATTTATGTGTGATAAACCAGTTCCGATGTCGGACTTTTGCGTTACTTTTTGTTGTTTTCTCTTTACCCAGTTTGGATCAAGTTAGTGACTATGCCATAATTCCCTACATGTTTATTTTCTGAAGTGACCACTGTCACTCATAATCAGTTGCAAATGAAGCATCTAAATGATCCACCAGTATTATTTATCCCTTAACTTTGTTTCAGCCGGATTCAGTATTCCTGCTCAGAAGGTTTTGAAGAGGAACATTGCAAGGTATTTAGTAATATTAGCTTGCCGGCTGTAATAAGTTATTTGTCTGCCGTTGCAAGGTAATAAGTAACATTCACAGGAAAAAATAACAGATTCCCATTTTTGGCTATTTTAGGGTATTTAAAGAATACCAACAAAAATCCCAAATTTGGAAGAGTGAGACAAGTCCCAATCAGGGAACTTGGTTGGGAATTCCCTGGTTGGGACTTGTCTCACTTTGCCAAATTTGGGATTTTTATTGGTATTCTTCAAAATGCCCCAGAATATCCAAAAATGGGAATCTGTTATTTTTTCCTGTGATTAGCTCGAGCCTATGTCTTTCTTAAAGTCCTCGCCGGGCGTAATATTCGCCCTTACGTTGTATCTCAAAGTCTTGGGGCATGTGCCTTTCTCAAGATGACTTTGCAGATTAGCGATGCTCTGGTTAGAACTGTTTATCTTTTCTTGGATGGAGAAGCTCTGCTCTTCATCTTGGCGGGCTTTCTTTGCATCGGAGCTGGTGGCCGTTTTGGCGGACTTTTCGCGCTCGTCTCGGGGACGTGATTGCTTTTGCTCGATATTGCTGGACGTACATCGACCAGTTCTTCGGCCTCTCGTGTCTCGATCGGTCGTTTGTTGGTCTTCTTCGAACGCTCTTGGTTAACCTGAGCGCATGGAATCTCGTTCTCAAGCTCTTCGTCTTCACCGGGGTTTCTGCGCAAGAGTTAGTGGATTACATTTACCTGATTGGCAGTGAGTGCAGCTTTGGAGACGTTCCCGAAACACATCGAGGTCAATGAATCGAGTTCCACGGGGAATAGCTTCTTCTCTTTCGGTGGCAGCCTGTTATATAGCACAAAAAAATTGATGGTTCCGGTTGTTGCACCTCTGTGTAGTGAATATAAAATCCCAAAGCACCCATACCCGAGTACTCCTTGTTTCTCGTTTAGAGGGTGGTTCGTTTTCGTCAATACAGTTTCCAAACTTCAGTTTCCTTTTCGCAATGTAGTTTTGATATCCGCGTCTCACGTGCTCCAGATTTTTTGGAGTTCCCTTTTCTCCGGGTTTCGTGAAACGCCCATTTGCACTTCGCTTTACGTGGTTAGAGGGAGAATGACACTGACTGGTAAGTGATGACGGTGAATTACCTCCTTCTTTATCGTTCAAGTTAACCGCAGCCAAACTTACTGATCCAAACACTGAGTACACGTACGGAAACTTAATGTGATGTTTACGATAATTCGATCCACGCTTTCGATAATTCACACTTTCTGCCGAAAATACACTAGCAACACACAAAATTGCTGGAAGCTCGAAATGCAAGTGTTTTTGTTTGCATGGGATACAGAAAAGGGAAGCCATCTTTGTTTTTATTTTTTGCGTGGACTTCGCATGGATTTAAAATCTTGCGCCATAATAGTGCCCAGCTTGCGCGCGGTCTCAAAACTCTAGGGAGCCACCTTAAGCCAAGTTGAGTCTCCTTGCTTCACAAATTGAAAATGTGAATTCTACATGCATGTAAGTCGTTCCTCATTTTGAAGACAATAAGGCATCAAATCAAATGTTATTCCCTTCAAGTTAACGCTTACCTTTTTACTTGAGTTGTTGTAAGCATTTCCTTGCCTGGATCAGCATTTAAAGAGTAAAACTAACAAAAAAATCGTCACCACAAAAGCATGATCGTAGATGGAACGTTTGAATACAACCGCGCAAAACCTGTAAGAGCTGGACTGGTTACTGCTGACCAGGGCGGAAAGAGACCGCGCGGAGTTACCGGGCGGTGAAACGAGTGGGTCCGAGCAAAAAGGTGTGATGCAGTAGACTGGGGTGTACTATAAAGCCTTTTCAAAATGGCGACAAGTGTTGAGATCGGCGACTCACTCGAAGAATTGTTTTTACAGGACATTAAGTTAAGTTTTTATCTGAAAAGAGTTGAGTTTATAGAATAGAAACTTTAATAAACTGAAAATTTGTTTCATTTGAGAAATGTTAAAATTGTTAACAAGCTGTAGACTATTGCTAGTTTATTTCCAGTTTCCTGCAAGAAATGAAGACTGGAAGAAACTGTCATTTTCTGGCAGCACCTGATAGATGTACCAAATTTAAGCTATTTCCAGCTTTTGAAAGAACCCAAAACTTGCAAAAACTGGAAAACAATTTCTGGAATAAAAGCTGGAATTTGACTCTGGAATAAAGCTGTCACATTTTAGAAATTTCCAGAAATTTCCAGTACTTTACAGAAAGCTTGAAATTCATTTTGCAAGGGGTCAGTGCCAAATTTGTGCGAAATTCGACCGTCAAAAAGCATCTTGGTACATGGCTTTCTCAAACGAGACTATAATCACCGGAATAAGCAATGTTTCCGCTGCAATTAAATTCAATACAATTTTTGGGTAAATGAAACGGAGGATTTTTGAGGCCCAATTTCAACATGCTGTTTGTCAACAAAAGTCGACCTTTGACCACCAAAGCAGAGACGAGGTATATTGAAATCACACACGCTAATCTCGATTTATTCACTAAACAATTCGAGACTCTAGGTTTACTGACACAATACAACGTGAATTGACTGGAACTATTGTAGGTCAAGGGGAACGTGTCATTGAAATTTAACTGTCTTGGTTTTAGAGTGACATATCCGGTAATTAAAATAACTGACCTAACAATTTGCATACTAGCAAGATTCATTCCATTCCATATTTTTGCGCAAACAAGTTTCCTTAATTCACTTTGTGAACATACCTGCAAAACAAACAAATAAAGGTATCCCCCTTTATGTAAGCATACGCTTCTTGGATTTTCCTCGAAGCCCTCAAACAACCATTGAACCAGTCGAACGCTTCATGACTTTCGTGAGTTGTGTCGTGATTGTGTCGTCAGAGCTGTCACGCAAGAGATTAGGGCAAAGCACACAGACCATTATGACTGCATGCGGTTCTATTCTGAGTTTGTTGGAGGAATTTGTGGCCCAAGTTTTGACAATCCAGCAAACGTTCAATGCGTAATAATAGCAAAATGTGATAAGGACATCAAGGCACACATGAGAAGTTATAAAGTGTTGGATTCTTCTCTGGATACAGAGGCTGGGCTTTTGCTCGCACGTGCGGGTGAGCTTTAAATTAAATCACTTAAATTAAGATATTGAGCAGAAAATCCCTTTGCGAAATCTGCAGATACTACCTATTACAGACTTAATGTCAAAACCCGGCCACAAGAAATGGACCCTAAAAACACTGCTGCCACAGTGCCACCGCAGTCGTGTTGTTGGATATACCTCGTTCTTTAATCCATGAGATAAGCACCGCGGCACTGCGACACTAGCCACTCTACTAAGCTCAATTTAACCGTAAGTCGACTAAGGCACTGCAGCACCAGCCATTCTACTGAATTCACTTTATCTGACACAAACTGCGCGAAAACCACTTTCGTTCAGTTCGGCACTGCGGCTAGCGTCGCAAACGTAAATGCTCCTTTGTGGACGGGTATTCAGCAATCGCTCCAATTGCGAAAATGGAGTAAGCAAGATATGTAAGACCATGTAATCATGTATCATGCTTTTAAAAGGTGTTTTTGGGATAGATGATATAATTTTTGGGTACAACGATTTGCCCACGGCATCATGATCGATTTGGAATCCGATGGAGATGTAACAAGAAAAATTGCGCCTGCCCACATGAATGGGCATCACACATGGCAGTGAAAGGGGAGCGCAGATTAACCTTTGCTCAGTTTTAAAAACTTGACTTGCGCTTGACTTGCTGTTCTAGCGAAATTTCAACTATTTATAACCGTAGCACAGTGGCGAAGTTACCATGAAAACAAAATAGCCACTGAAAAACACGCTATATTTTATCTTTAAACACGAATATCTCAAAAACGAACTTGGTGACTCCCATTTTTTATTGCTGGAGAGTAATTGGCACGCTAAGACTAAACTCATTGCAAAGTTTAAAAAAATTCTTTGAAGCAGATTCATAGCCACCTTCACAATTGGGAAATTTTAACGTGGTTCTGAATCTGCTCCAGATTTTTTTTTAACTTTGCAAAGAGTCTCATCGTAGCCTGCTAATTGCTTTTCAGCAATA
>NC_090871.1:62283840-62313840 GCF_036669935.1 Montipora foliosa | reverse complement strand
TGATTCAGTACTGATAAGCCACCACTTGATATTTGATTCCTATTGGTTAAAACTGTACTGAATCAAACATTCCAGTTTGTAATTTTGCATTCCAGTTTGGTTTTAGCTGGTGTTAAGGGTTAATCCGCGCTCCCCTTTCACTGCCATGTGTGATGCCCATTCATGTGGGCAGGCGCAATTTTTGTTATTACCTCTCCAAATCGGATCACGATGCCGTGGGCAAATCGTTGTACCCAAATCTTAAACTTGATTCGATAGGCAATGGGAAGCCAATGAAGTCCCTAGAGAGCTAGTATAGTAAATGGTTAGAACCCAAATGAAAACGAACACCATACTTAAGACTCCATTAGTAGTACACTGTCTAAGTGGCTACCCACATGTATGCATTGCGTACCTACTTTTTTAAACAACGCAGAGAAATACGAAAACAATAGTTTCAATGCCCTGACAACAGGATGCTAAACTGGCACAGCAAGATTAATTGAGCAGTGAGGGAATAACTATCTTAAGCCAAATTTTCGAAAGAAAATGCCTTTCTTCATCAGGCTTTCCCAAAAAATGGTTTTGGCTTCTGGAGAAAGAGAGGGAAAGGCATAATTTGAATGGCCGGATTATGCATCTCTAGCATAAAAACGGCCAATTCTGTCCTGACGAGCAGCCTTTCTCAATGAAAACGTGTGAGCAGTTCAATTAGCGCATTGAAAGTCCCTGGATCAAAATACATGGAGTAACCAGGTATCCAGACAAGAACAATTGTGACGAAAAAACAAGCAATTCCGACACTGGATAGATTTAGACATGAAATAAAAAGTTATGAGTTTGATGTCAATTTGAGAAAATTGAATATTACACTCTTAATGGCATCCCCTCCTGTTTTTTTGGTGTCAGCTACATACCGGCAGCAAATTTCCTGCCAGGGAAGCATATCTTAGGAACTTTTAATTAGCTTTTGATAAGAAAGATGAAATGGGAAGCCATCGCTTTTCTATAGGCTGTTTTCCCCTCGTTTACGTAATAGAATTATCTATTTTTGATGTTCCGTGATGCCCAAGTATTTATTCTGTAACAACTGTCTCCATTAGCCGAAATCATTCCTTGGGAAACCCTGATGAAGAATGGCATTTTTCTTTCAAAATACTGGAGAACCCTGGAACATGGTCGCTTTTCAGTGGCTCGGGCGAAACTGCCTCAGTTGTGGTTTGATTTGAGCCAGACAACTTGTCATCACAAGAATTACGATTGGTGGAGAGGGTATGAAACAGTCGACTGATTCAGTACTGATAAGCCACCACTTGATATTTGATTCCTATTGGTTAAAACTGTACTGAATCAAACATTCCAGTTTGTAATTTTGCATTCCAGTTTGGTTTTAGCTGGTGTTAAGGGTTAATCCGCGCTCCCCTTTCACTGCCATGTGTGATGCCCATTCATGTGGGCAGGCGCAATTTTTGTTATTACCTCTCCAAATCGGATCACGATGCCGTGGGCAAATCGTTGTACCCAAATCTTAAACTTGATTCGATAGGCAATGGGAAGCCAATGAAGTCCCTAGAGAGCTAGTATAGTAAATGGTTAGAACCCAAATGAAAACGAACACCATACTTAAGACTCCATTGGTAGTACACTGTCTAAGTGGCTACCCACATGTATGCATTGCGTACCTACTTTTTTAAACAACGCAGAGAAATACGAAAACAATAGTTTCAATGCCCTGACAACAGGATGCTAAACTGGCACAGCAAGATTAATTGAGCAGTGAGGGAATAACTATCTTAAGCCAAATTTTCGAAAGAAAATGCCTTTCTTCATCAGGCTTTCCCAAAAAATGGTTTTGGCTTCTGGAGAAAGAGAGGGAAAGGCATAATTTGAATGGCCGGATTATGCATCTCTAGCATAAAAACGGCCAATTCTGTCCTGACGAGCAGCCTTTCTCAATGAAAACGTGTGAGCAGTTCAATTAGCGCATTGAAAGTCCCTGGATCAAAATACATGGAGTAACCAGGTATCCAGACAAGAACAATTGTGACGAAAAAACAAGCAATTCCGACACTGGATAGATTTAGACATGAAATAAAAAGTTATGAGTTTGATGTCAATTTGAGAAAATTGAATATTACACTCTTAATGGCATCCCCTCCTGTTTTTTTGGTGTCAGCTACATACCGGCAGCAAATTTCCTGCCAGGGAAGCATATCTTAGGAACTTTTAATTAGCTTTTGATAAGAAAGATGAAATGGGAAGCCATCGCTTTTCTATAGGCTGTTTTCCCCTCGTTTACGTAATAGAATTATCTATTTTTGATGTTCCGTGATGCCCAAGTATTTATTCTGTAACAACTGTCTCCATTAGCCGAAATCATTCCTTGGGAAACCCTGATGAAGAATGGCATTTTTCTTTCAAAATACTGGAGAACCCTGGAACATGGTCGCTTTTCAGTGGCTCGGGCGAAACTGCCTCAGTTGTGGTTTGATTTGAGCCAGACAACTTGTCATCACAAGAATTACGATTGGTGGAGAGGGTATGAAACAGTCGACTGATTCAGTACTGATAAGCCACCACTTGATATTTGATTCCTATTGGTTAAAACTGTACTGAATCAAACATTCCAGTTTGTAATTTTGCATTCCAGTTTGGTTTTAGCTGGTGTTAAGGGTTAATCCGCGCTCCCCTTTCACTGCCATGTGTGATGCCCATTCATGTGGGCAGGCGCAATTTTTGTTATTACCTCTCCAAATCGGATCACGATGCCGTGGGCAAATCGTTGTACCCAAATCTTAAACTTGATTCGATAGGCAATGGGAAGCCAATGAAGTCCCTAGAGAGCTAGTATAGTAAATGGTTAGAACCCAAATGAAAACGAACACCATACTTAAGACTCCATTGGTAGTACACTGTCTAAGTGGCTACCCACATGTATGCATTGCGTACCTACTTTTTTAAACAACGCAGAGAAATACGAAAACAATAGTTTCAATGCCCTGACAACAGGATGCTAAACTGGCACAGCAAGATTAATTGAGCAGTGAGGGAATAACTATCTTAAGCCAAATTTTCGAAAGAAAATGCCTTTCTTCATCAGGCTTTCCCAAAAAATGGTTTTGGCTTCTGGAGAAAGAGAGGGAAAGGCATAATTTGAATGGCCGGATTATGCATCTCTAGCATAAAAACGGCCAATTCTGTCCTGACGAGCAGCCTTTCTCAATGAAAACGTGTGAGCAGTTCAATTAGCGCATTGAAAGTCCCTGGATCAAAATACATGGAGTAACCAGGTATCCAGACAAGAACAATTGTGACGAAAAAACAAGCAATTCCGACACTGGATAGATTTAGACATGAAATAAAAAGTTATGAGTTTGATGTCAATTTGAGAAAATTGAATATTACACTCTTAATGGCATCCCCTCCTGTTTTTTTGGTGTCAGCTACATACCGGCAGCAAATTTCCTGCCAGGGAAGCATATCTTAGGAACTTTTAATTAGCTTTTGATAAGAAAGATGAAATGGGAAGCCATCGCTTTTCTATAGGCTGTTTTCCCCTCGTTTACGTAATAGAATTATCTATTTTTGATGTTCCGTGATGCCCAAGTATTTATTCTGTAACAACTGTCTCCATTAGCCGAAATCATTCCTTGGGAAACCCTGATGAAGAATGGCATTTTTCTTTCAAAATACTGGCTTAAGATAGTTATTCCTTTACTGTTCAATTAATCTTGCTGTGCCAGTTTAGCGTCCTGTACTCAGAGCATTGAACCTATTGTGTTTTCGTTCATTTATCTTCTAGGTGCACCCCAGATTTCTGAGAAAAACTTCCTGGTTTTGATTGTCAACAATGGTGGATAAAAAGTTGGACCTTTTGGAGCGCCATATGCAAGAGCTTAGTTTTGCAAGAAAGGAGGGAGACAGACAAGGCAAGGGTTTGGCTTACTTCTATCTTGGTAGATACTATCAAGGCACAGCTGACTTTAATCAGGCCATAACAAATTACACAGAAGCATTAGCCATTTTTAAGGAAGTGGGTTTCAGGGCTGGAGAAGGAGCAGCCTATGGTAATCTCGGCAACGCTTATCAAAGTCTTGGTAATTTCAAGCAAGCCATGGAGTACCACCATCAAGATCTTAGTATTGCAAAAGAGGTAGGGGACAGGGCCGGAGAAGGAAAAGCTTATTGCAATCTCGGCAACGCTTATGAAAGTCTTGGTAATTTCAAGCAAGCCATAGAGTACCACCATCAACATCTTAGTATTGCGAGAGAGGTAGGGGACAGGGCCGGAGAGGGAGCAGCCTATGGCAATCTCGGCAACGCTTATGACAGTCTTGGTAATTTCAAGCAAGCCATAGAGTACCACCATCAAGATCTTAGTATTGCAAAAGAGGTAGGGGACAGGGCTGGAGAGGGAGCAGCCTATGGCAATCTCGGCAACGCTTATGACAGTCTTGGTAATTTCAAGCAAGCCATAGAGTACCACCATCAACATCTTAGTATTGCAAAAGAGGCAGAGGACAGGGCCGGAGAAGGAAGAGCCTATGGCAATCTCGGCAACGCTTATAAAAGTCTTGGTAATTTCAAGCAAGCCATAGAGTACCACCATCAACATCTTAGTATTGCAAAAGAGGTAGGGGACAGGGCCGGAGAAGGAAAAGCTTATTGCAATCTCGGCAACGCTTATGACAGTCTTGGTAATTTCAAGCAAGCCATAGACTACCACCATCAAGATCTTAGTATTGCAAAAGAGGTAGGGGACAGGGCCGGAGAAGGAGCAGCCTATGGCAATCTCGGCAACGCTTATCAAAGTCTTGGTAATTTCAAGCAAGCCATAGAGTACCACCATCAACATCTTAGTATTGCAAAAGAGGTAGGGGACAGGGCCGGAGAAGGAAAAGCTTATTGCAATCTCGGCAACGCTTATAAAAGTCTTGGTAATTTCAAGCAAGCCATAGAGTACCACCATCAACATCTTAGTATTGCGAGAGAGGTAGGGGACAGGGCTGGAGAAGGAGCAGCCTATGGCAATCTCGGCAACGCTTATGACAGTCTTGGTAATTTCAAGCAAGCCATAGAGTACCACCATCAACATCTTAGTATTGCAGAAGAGGTAGGGGTCAGGGCCGGCAAAGGAAAAGCTTATTGCAATCTCGGCAAT
Organism: Montipora foliosa; assembly: GCF_036669935.1. Lineage (NCBI taxonomy): Eukaryota > Metazoa > Cnidaria > Anthozoa > Scleractinia > Acroporidae > Montipora > Montipora foliosa. The sequence continues at coordinate 62,308,700 of NC_090871.1, read as the reverse complement.
GCTTATCAAAGTCTTGGTAATTTCACGCAAGCCATAGAGTACCACCATCAAGATCTTAGTATTGCAAAAGAGGTAGGGGATAGGGCCGGAGAAGGAGCAGCCTATGGCAATCTCGGCAACGCTTATCAAAGTCTTGGTAATTTCAAGCAAGCCATAGAGTACCACCATCAACATTTTAGTATTGCAAAAGAGTTAGGGGATAGGGCCGGAGAAGGAGCAGCCTATGGCAATCTCGGCAACGCTTATAAAAGTCTTGGTAAATTCAAGCAAGCCATAGAGTACCACCAGCAACATCTTAGTATTTGCAAGGAAACGGAGGACCCTATAGAGCTGGCAATCGCATGTTATCATATTGGTCTTGTTCATGGATTTTTTGGCTCCTTGAGCAAAGCTCTTAATTACTATCGTTTAAGCATTTATTATTTTGATGAAGTTAGGTGTCTTCTTCATTCAGAGGATGCATGGAAAATAACCTTTCGTGACACAAAAGGGTTTGCGTACACTGCTCTGTGGACGGCACTCTTGAAGAATGGGGAGGTTGATGAAGCCTTGTATGCTGCTGAGCAAGGTCGAGCACAGGCTTTGGTAGACATTTTAAAGATGCAATACAGCATTGATGGGAAACCTTCGATGAAAGTAACTATCTCTTTGGTTATGAAAGATCTACCTTCACAAACTGTGTTCACAGCACTCGAAGGGAACACGATCAGCTTCTGGTTGCTAAGAGATGATATCGGGATAAATTTTAGACAAAAGAAAATCGAAAATGGAACTGCCAAGTCTCTGATGAAAAGTACTTTAGAACAGATCAATGCAGGGGCCGTTTTGCGATGCGAGAATCGTTCACTTGAAAGACAAGGCAGCGACTTCTTGAGCAGTAGGGAAGGTGTTGAAGAAACCTTTTGGTCTTTGAGCTTTTCTATGCACTCTTTGCAGCCCTTGTATGATGTCTTAGTCAGTCCTATAGCGGACTTGATCCAGGGTGATGACTTAGTGTTTGTTCCTGATGGACACTTTTGCCTGGCTCCTTTTTCTGCAATGAGTGACTCTGTCAGAATTCGTGTAATTCCCTCGCTGACTGCTTTAAAATTGATCACTATGGCAACTGACAACTTCGAAAGTAAGAATGAAGCACTGCTTGTAGGCGATCCGTGCTTGAGCGAAGTCACTTACGGCACTGGTGAACCCATGTATGGACAGCTGCCGTGTGCGAAAAAAGAGGTGGATATAATTGGAGAACTTCTGCAGACCGTGCCTCTTACAGGAAAAAATGCAACCAAAGCTGAGGTGCTGAAAAGAATGAAGTCAGTTGCCTTAATCCACATTGCTGCACATGGGGATGACAGATCTGGAGAAATTGCTTTGGCCCCAAATCCCGAACGCACATCCCAGATCCCAGAAGAGGAAGATTACATGTTATCGTTGAGCGATGTTCAAGCAGTTCGCCTTCAGGCAAGACTGGTTGTGCTTAGTTGCTGTCATAGTGGCCAGGGAGAGGTAAAATCTGAGGGTATTGTGGGAATAGCCAGGGCTTTCCTGTGTGCTGGTGCCCGGTCTGTTCTGGTGTCACTCTGGGCAATCGACGATGAAGCGACCTGGATGTTCATGAAGAGTTTCTACCAACACTTGGCAGATAGAAAAAGTGCAAGTGCAGCTCTTCACCATGCCATGAAATCTCTTCAGGAGACAAAGAATTATTCGGCCATAAAATACTGGGCACCATTTGTGCTAATTGGCGATGATGTCACCTTTGAATTTGGGGAGCTCAAACACGAAAAGAATGGTAAGTGCCATTTAAATATAACTTTAATGACTGAATCGCTGTACTTTGTTCATGTTTTTAATCAGGAATTTGTCGAAAGGAGCAGGTACGTTCTTCACAGAGAAATGGCTTTATAAACGGTCGCCAGAGTGGATATTTTTACTCGAACTGCTTTGGCTAATACCTGAATTAAATGATGTCTGCATTCACCGAGTCACTTCAGCTTCCTGCAGATAGCTAGCTGTTTGAGCCCGTGTTATGATGGAGTGACTGTGAAACTGATCGGTGATTGTCGATTGCTTATGTCAAGTGAAGTGAGTTATTGAGGTCTTCCAGTCTACATGTGAAAGTAACAGTGAATAGGAATTGTTGCTATTAACTTTAGCACAAACAGTTAAATGAATGAATGAAGATAATTATTTACTTGTCAATCAGAACAAAATTCATTATTGCCATTTAACCCACTACTTGCTTCTTTCTTGTTCGTTTTGTTTTTTCAGAAACGATGTCCAAAACGTGAGAAACTTACTTGGACTGAAAACAATTCAATCATTGATACCTCAGTAGCAGTCAGACACAAGATATCATGCCAATTATAGTTAAAGTACCATGAGGTTTCGGTAGTATTAAGATACTGATCAAGTCCTTTCATTTGTGCCTTGTTTTGTAAGCATCTGTTCCAGGATTAGTTAATTACTTGATAGAAATCAGGATCTAGCCGTCTTGTTTTTTTGGCCCGTGAAAAGAACTCCAAGCCTTCGCGGTATGTTTCTCAGGTGACATGTATACTCTTTAGCTTGCTATACCAACTTTCCATTTACAATATCGTTAAGTGACAGTCTCGGGGAATTTGTATTTTCTGTGTTTCTGTAAGGTTGGCCAAAGCTAAATAAGCAAATTAATTGTTTCGGGAGGCAAATGTCTATAGCTTAAAAACAACCTAGGAAAGTAGAAGTGTTTGGAAATTACAACAATTTAAATGTAGCATTCACATTGAAATGATATGGAAATTCCTGGAACAAAACGCTTTATTCCCAAAGGGTTTAAATCGGGCACAACATTGAGTTAGCCGATTTGTTTATTGTTTATTTTCCCGCAAAACGTGGTTCAAAAACAGACACTTTTCTGACGCTGATGAGGACTAGGACAATTTGGGTAAATCTAACTCTTGGGTGATGGACTCTTGCTAGGGCCTGGAACCAAACAAATGGAAAGTTCTTTACTTTAAAGTTTTACGTGTTGATTTTTGTGATATTTTGTCACAGAGGGACTGGACCAATGCCAAATAATTCAATGAAATGGGCGATTTCTTAAAACTTCTAGAAGGTAAAAAGGTGTGTGGGGTAAAAGTTGCCTGATCTCTTAATTAATTGTGTGCATTTTAAACCCCTGGGGAGGTGGGACTTTGCTCATGCATATGCTTGTGAAAATCTTTTGAATTTTAAAAATGGTATGACTACCCGAGTCACGTCATTTCATACCATTTCGCACCATTGCAAACGTTGGTCAGTAACTCTTGAGTTGACAAAGGTATTAAAAGGGAAGCATTCCATCCTTTCTCCATGTTAAAACTGAGGGCAGGATGGGCACCCATCTCCTAAACTAAGCACCCCAAATCGAGAGTAAGGTCTAAGGTCTACTTCTCCACTACCATAGTCACGTCGACCACGGCTGAACGTGCAAACAGATTCAATCCGAGCTAAAGTCTTTGTCTAGCTCTCCTCCACTTATGCAAATTTGGAGTATTTTGTACCTGCTATGAACGGTTATCACTTCTTTCCATCCCTCAAACTGACATTTCCCTTTTTATTCAACTTATACGACGTACAGTCTACTTTAGACTTCAAATCTACTTCAAAGATTTTAAACAAGCTGAGAAGATTCAAAATAGGCGAGGCAAAGAGTTGAACCCGGATCGATGGCTTCACCTTGCAGTTTCTGATATCCTCTAGACCAACAAGACAAGCTCCTGGAAAGTCGAATTTTTAGAGTATTGACATAATAGTACCTAGCAAAACAAAGGTTAACCTTCTTCAACGGGGTTTTTAGACCTAAATACTGTAGATCAGTGCTGTCATTCTGCTTGTTTTCATTGTATTTAGAGCTGTAAGCTTTTCAATGTTAACATGGCATAATGCGTCGTGTAATTGTTACGAAATGTCTAATGTCAGTTTTAGGGATGGAAGTTAGTGTTGACTATTATGAACTCGCATGTTCATTTCCAAGTCCTTGATAATGGCGTGATGAGGTCGCCGAAACGTCGGAAGTTTAGCTTTTTATCGCTAGTTTTTACATGTCCGTATTTCACTGTTTTCATCTTTATTTGGTAATTTAACATTTATGTTTCCTGATTTCTTTTTAGGGGATTTAACAATCATGTAATTAAAGTTCCGTTTATCAGAGCAGTAGAAATGTTGTTTATATAAAGTAAGAATAAAAGAGGACCAAGGGAACTACTCTGTGGTACATCACATTTCATTGTTTGTTTGTTTTTGCCATTTGGCCAAAAATCGCGATTTTCAAGAATTTTGGAAAAATCGTTATTTCTCTTCTAATAGGTCATATTTAAAGTGTTTTAGTATAGCACAAATCTATGGTAGTTAAGCTTTGCATCCATAAAAATTAGGCTATAAGGTGACTCGTATTTCCTAGTTTTTTGGCCTTGCGAAGTTTGCCCAAAAATGATTTGACGATAGGTCTATCCTGATTGGGCTGACAAACTGGAAAATGGTGCTTCAAAAATGGCAAAGAAGTGCTTAAATAATGCTCAACTTTTGAAAAAGGTGCTCGAAATTTACTGATTTTCATCGGTATGCCTATTTTTTTTAAAAAAAGAATTGCCCTTTCGTTAAGTTGTTTATAAATGTTCAGAGAACTAAAACATTAATGTCTTTTGAGCAAAAAAAATTCCTCAGTGAAATGTACTTTAAAGCCTGTGATGATTTCAAATTGCTTCACTTCAAACGCAACATTTCAACCATGTAACTTTTCGGGTGTTTAATTTAAATTAAAGGATGTTCAAGGTTTTGTACGCGCCTTTGTACATGTGCTGTACGAATACATGAGAAAATCCTGTAATCTTACTACAGATTGAAACTGTTCGATAGTGACTTAAGTTTCTTTTGGAAACATTATTTGTCCGAAAAAAATACATGGTGGTTGTCAAATCGTCATTGGCCACAATACTTACCCACTGGAGAAAGTTATCTGGCCTTTGAACTACTCGCGCCATGTGCCGCTATCCATATTTCATTGTGTGCATACACATAGAAATCGTAATCTTATTTATAAAGCCCTTCAAAGGTTTGACTCCCAATTTCATTACCACGAAATAACTGAATATATGTGATATCAACCGGATTAATGTCCCGTTTACTCTCCATTCAACCTGTTAAGGCAACTACTTACGGTCTTTACTCTTTTTTTTCACTGGTAGGAAACTTTGGAACTCTTTTCCTCTCCACATTAGATTACTAATACTAACTATAGTAAAGGAGTTTCAACCACTCTTCTAAACTTAGATAAATTCATGTGACTGGTGACTGCTGTACTTTTTGTAAATAGTTTCGATTTTTATACGTTTTCATAGATATAATTTCATTTTTACTTAATCTATTTTTTCGAAGACAATCAACTCCCTGCTATTTCAAATTCGAGTTGAAATACAGATGTTGCTGTTTTTGTTGAACAACCGGGACCATGGTATCGATACCTCCAAATATCGTAACTGCTCATCAGTTGGAACAATTTTACTATTAGTTTTGGCTCCTATTAATGCTATTTCATTTGCAGTTTATAGTAACCTAGCCTAGAGACTTGTCCTAACAGATGGCAATAGTGGGGGTTTAGGAGTGGTAACCTCCAATTTAAGATCACCGCTTCTTGACTATTAACAATTTAAGAAATAGAGGACGTTTTCCGTGTTTCCATAGCCTCATCTAAACACGAGGGGGAGTTGGGAGAATTCGAGACAGCTATGCAAACCCGAGACGCAGTCGAGGGTTTGCACAACATGGAAACACGAAAAAAAGTCCTGTATTGCTTTTATAAAATATTCCTCAAAGATCATTCGAAAAATGAAGGAAAATGCTGTTTTTTTACTTCTTGATTCAAACAGATTTTCTTGGTATACGCTCATATTTCCTACCAGCCAATCAAAACGCACGTCTGGCTACAGAATCAATCAAAATTCGTGTGGTGTCACAGCCGTGTTTCCATACTCTCATTTAAACACAGCTATTGACCAATGAGAGTGGGCATACTATCCTAATTATTTTATAAAGAGAGGTTAAGGGGAAAGTACGGTCTAGAAAAAGTTTCTCTAAATTGCTAAAACTTCCCCCGGAAATTCGAAAAATAATTGCCGTTTTGTCCAGTTCCCTGTAAAAATGTGACAAGAGCACTTTGAAGTTGCCTCTTTCGTGACTTGGAGAGCGCCATCTTGGATATGACGTAGCAATAATCAACAAACATGTTCGACCTCACCAAGTTCTTCGTTACCCGATCACTTTCTCGATGTTGTGTGACCTTTCTGCTCCAAGAAATTCAAATGTAAGATGAACTATGGTATACTGTCTTGTGGTTCAGTGGCTAGTAGACCAAGTAGGCCATAAGGGCGACGGAAACTCAAGTCACTTAATACTATGTACTCATTGACTGAGTGGGAGGGCCGGACGCGAAAATATATGGCCAGAGGTCATGGCGTACGGACCGAGCACAGCGATGCGCCATGACCGAGGGCCAAATATTTTCCCGTCCGGCCCGACCTAACTCGGTCAATAAGCATTTTATCATATGACCACCGCGCTTTTCCTTTTTTTATTTTTTTCGGGTAACAAAATTCGGAATGTTCACTTACGTCGCTCATTTTGAAAAGTCGGGATTTATATAGCAACAAAGTTGTTTTAGTTCGCATCTCGCGCGCGCTTTTATTGCAAAACTATTGAGAAAATCCCCGTATGAGGGCTGGACGGCTTTTTCCGGCCCTGCTCACGCCATCGCGTACGGCCCTCATACGGGGATTTTCTCAATAGTTTTGCAATGAAAGCGCACGCGGGGCCGTACGGGTCATATGATAATTGTAGACTCTCTGGTCAATCAAACTAGGCGGCAATTAATCAGCCAGAGCAAATGTAAACAAGACAAAAACCTTGAACATGCGACATAGAAATATTTGACAAGCCCACCTTTTCTTTTTCACTGTCTTCCTTCTGCGACAGCTGTCTTTGATGCTTCAGCAAATGTATTTGTTTCGCCGACGAAACTTTCAGATTTTGTTCAATACACACAGCTAGGTCTTTTCACAGCAACAATTACCGCTGTTGGGGTTTTATACGCTTTCGAGGGGGATGAAACTAGACACATGTCTAGACTCAGAACACATATTAACATTTAAAAAACAGAAGATTCCACCGAAAAATGAAAATGTAAAGAAAAGTTGGCCTGCGAAAATAAAACACGGATGGATTCCTCAAACCTGAAAACCTGACTGCTATATATTGTCTGTTTGGGTCTGTCATATTGCTAAGGAGGACTTCAAGCAGGATCTTCAGGTATATGAATATTGGTCTTGGTAACATTTCTCTTCATACTGAAATCTCAGTCAAACAGTCCAAAATATCATTATATTGGAGCCAGAAAACTGAATCAAGCAATGAATAGACGACTTTCACTGTTATGCGCTTTTCCAGGTAGTAAAATAAACAACTTGAAATGTAGTTAAATTTTGTTAGCTTCATAGACACTACTGAAACGATTTACTCTCACCACTCTGGAACGAAGAAACGAAAAAATCATAGCAAAATCGGAGTTGCCAAAAAATTGAGACCGTTACAAGCCCATTTGAGGAAACTTTATTAGGCAACATATATACACTAATGCCTTTCGTAATCTTTGGCCAGTCCCGAATTTAAGTTCACTTCGGCGCTCTAAGAGAGCCTTGACGACAATACTCACTTAAGATTGCTTATTTCTCAATTATGACGTAAAAGTAATTGCAAAATATTTGTTATGATAACAAAGCATGATTGTAATCAGTTTTCCCGAATTTCATGCTAAGTATTCTTGTGGCTCAGTCGGTAGAGCAGCGGTGATCTAACCCGAAAGTCGTAAGTTCAATTCCCGACCCTGATAAGAGTTGTTCTCTGTCATTGTGTGGACCCAATTCCATTAGTAGGGCTAATGCTCACATGGTCTATATGGATAGAAAACAAGCACTTCACATTACCATCTAATAATAGTTGAGTCTGTCAAGTTTATATGGCCGAGTTCTAATACTTTGTGAAAACTGTAAATCAACCGTTATTATACCAGGGAAATACCGGGAGCAAATCCTTTCGGAGTCGAGTGAAGAAGCAGCGAATAGGCAGAGTTCAATATATCAATATTAAGGCGTGGCTACGAGGCCTTATGGTCAAATTTTACGGCTCGGTTCTGTTTTCTTTGTCTCACAAGTCTCAAAGAGGAGTTCTAAACAAAACAGTCTTGGAATTTAACCGTAAAGCCTCGTAGCTAACCATGTGTGAATATTGACATATCGAACGTGTGCTATTAGGAATGCGGGACTCAATCCCAGGCCACCTTAGAGGAAGGCGAATGCTTTCACTGCGCCACATCTGTTCCCCCAAAGACGAAAATTGTTGTGAAAAAAATTGGGAAAACAGGAATTTAGCAAAGTGTTTATAGGATTTAGAACTCGTGAGCAAAGACCAACCAAAAGATCTAACTTTGCATTCCGGTCAGACGGGTTTGCAGCTAATGATATACTTTTTCCTGTCTTCAAGTAACTCGTGAAAGTTGTTCTGAAAGAGAACCTTTGCAATAAGCCACCATCTCTGTTGTCGTGTGACGGTTGTCGAAATCTTCTTCTCTGGACTACACTAGAACTGGACGAAAAATATAAATTACTATCTGGGAAACAGGAAACCTGAACCGTTGGTTATCAAATTGATGTTGCAGCACCATTGGTCTTCCTGCTCTGGGTCTCACTTGGTATATTAAAATTTACTTTCCGTCGAGTGGGCGGCAAAAATTCGCAATTGATGGTTTACGATAAAAATTTGTTTGGCGTTTGCGGCATATGGCAGGCTTCTTCATTTCAAAAATGCCTTTCCCTTTTCTTGAGAATTTGCTGTGTCCCTCTTGTTTTTTTTAGAATCTGTTAGATAACTAGCGAACAGGCAAGAAAGAAGCCGAAATCAAGCATACAAGTTCCCAGATTTTTGGTGGAACTTAAACTTCAGCCTGCCGTTCCCTGCAAATCCTTGGAGACCCAGGCGCAATCCAGTGGGGAGGGGAGAAAGGGGAAAAAGTTTCACGATCAAGAAAAAAGAGCCCTTCCCCGATCTTGTTTCCAACCCCATCCCAACGGAATGCCGCAAACGTGATGGTAAGGAAAGGAACTTTATTTAAGTGTCTAGTCTTCTAGCGCTGGAGCATTAATTGGGGACACTGTAAACTAAAATCAACAATTAACACAAACCAAATTAAATGCTTTGTTTTGAGTAGAGAGAAAAACCGGTGTACCCGGAGAAAAACCTCTCGCTGCAGAGTAGAGAACCAACAAACTCATCCCACATATGACATCGAATCTGTGAAATGAACCTGGCCCACATTGGTGAGAGGCGAGTACTCTCACCACTGCGCAATCCTTGCACTCCATAATAATGTATGTCATTTGAAGCCTTTCCTTGTACAAGATGTTGGATACTTGATCAAAAAAGGGAACGGCAAACGCAAGTGTGGCTTCTTCCTTTCAGTTACCGGTACAACCTACCACGATTCCAGCGACAATTAGCAAAACATTTTAGCAAAAGCACTATCAAGTGTGTTGCGTAACGTTTAAACCACAGTTGCTCCTACCCTCCAGCGAAGAATTATCCATTTCTGGGACTTTTGTCGGAAAGGTCTGTGTGTGTCATGCTACCTAAAAGGTCTTTTTACGATATTAGGCCTAAAGGGAATTAACAAAATCTGTGAAACGTTACATCAGTTGAACCCGACTTCAGGTACGACTGTCCTGGAATATTAAATGATGAATGCTCCAGTCTCAGCTACCACATATTAGTAACTCAAAATCATGATTGTTCGCACAGAAATATCAAATAGTGTATTAAGAAATGCTATATCTGCAAATAGTTAACAATTATTCTACAAGGGCGCGCTGGATATGAAGTGATAGATAACGTGCTTCGTTGGTTATAATTATTTTATATCAGCAAGCCCGAGTAGAATAATTGTATTATTAAAATTCTGGAATCAACAACTCTTCTTTGGTGTTCCCGGGGGTAGTATTGTCGACTAAAGCACCGATTTCTGCCTCGGTCAATTCCGGTCCAAAACGGCTTTTGTCGGCCATTTTTTTCTCAGAGCTGCAAAAATGTTTTCAGCTCGCTTTATCGATGACGCATTCCTTGACCATATTAGGTACAGCAAAAATAGCAAAGGTATCCAGAGTTTGAGTAGCCAACCAGCGCGCGCGTTCAACGCTATCCATTGTTTCGGTATATACATTTATATACATACAAAAACCTGATAGCCTGTGTCCGGCGAGCCAATTAAAGTGCTGGAAATCTGATATCTGTAGTTTAGTTTTTCATAATATCCGATCCAATTAAACAAACAAGCTAACGTCTTGGCTCCGATTATCTAATTGTGAAATAATCCGCAACATGGTTGCAGAAACTAGATGTACCCAATGTTACAGGGATAGAGTTCATAAGAAGTCCGGTGCGGATACAGTGTTTCGAATTCACCATTTTCCCCAACAGCTTATAAATCGAAAAACAGCTAGAAAAACGTCTGCCGCCATATATTGGCGTAAAACTAGGTAGGGGCACAAAAAGATATTTATACAAAGTGCATAACAGAGGTTCTTTCAAAAATAATTTACAACGTTTTTAGGGAGTAAACTGGAGGCAAAAACGGAACAGGAAACGGTACGTTTTGAGGACTGCCTTGGGGTGCATTCCTTTGGGATGATCCGAAGACAGGATCACTGATCTAAGATCACTTGAATCATGGTGCTTCAAAGGAACCGAAAAATCCTTTCCCAGAGAGGATTTATCGGTACCTCTGATGCACCGTGATCCAAGATTACTTGGATCAGTGATCCTTTTTCGGATCATCCCAAAGGAACGCACCCTTGATCAACACGAACGAAAGAACAGAAGGAGGTAGTCATTCAGTTTATATTGCTCAGCTAAACAGTTGAAGTGTAATCTGCGAATTCTTGCTTTTGCTCCGAAAAATCCCCTTTCCACCTCTTCCGCTTTCCTTTCCGACGAAGTCTGGAGGCGGCTTTCCTCGTGTCTCGGGTAACGACATCGCGATTACACCAGCGGAGAATGATGTGGCGCCGAAGACGATCGGTGAAACCCAAACGAGTCATGTAGCATCCGTTTAAAACAATAAAGAATGAAGCAATACAATCAATCAACTGGCACAAAGTCTTTAAGGGGGTGCTCATCTTAACTACAAGCCCGTTGGTAACCAAGAACGAAATTCTGCCACCGAATGTCAGCGGTGTTCTCGAGGACAAGTACCGCCCGCCGACCGACCGCCAAAATGGCTGCCGGTCGAGCAACGTATTTTTTTAAAATGGTTGCCGGTCGAGCAATATATTTCTTTTTAAGCTTTTGTTATTAGTTTTTTAGTCTCTGAATAATTTAGCACCTCTTGAAATTAATGAATAGTAATATTGTTACAGTCCAAGTCGTAATCTTAGATCCACAAACCAGTGCCTCCTTTTCATCCCCAGGTCTTATCAAAGGACCAATGGTGACACTGCATTTTCTGTGGCAGCTCCGAAGTTATGGAATGCTCTGCCCATCAGTGTTAGGCAAGATGGTACCACTTGGTTACGGTGAAGAACATGTTTAACCCGACTAATTTGTGCGAGACTTGACATGCAAGATGAAGTAGTTTTTAAAACATGGTCATCCAAAGTTAGTAGCGAGTCTAGAACAACCCCAAGATCTTTGACCGAAGATGCAAGAGCGAGATCTTTTCCAAGCAGAGATATTTTGAAATCAGGAAGTTTGGCAAGTAATTTCCGGCCTCCAATTAAGACTATGAGTTTTGTTTTGTCAGGATTTAAAAGTAAAAAATTATTAAAACACTAATTGCGTATTAAAAGAAGGTCACTATTTAGATTGTTCATAGCTATCGAACAATCACTCATCTTAAAAGAAATCTGAAGTTTAGTGTCATCAACGTAACATTGTGTCAGACAGTTTCTTGGAACAGAAGGTAAGTCATTAATGTAAATGCTAAAAAGAAGCGGCCCAAGAATGCTTCCTTGGGGAACACCACTATTTAAACGGCAGCGAACTCGAAAGGTTCGAGTTAATACGCACGACTTGTTGTCTGTTGGTCAGGTAACTAGTAAACCACGGGAGAGCGTATTTAGAAATGCCAAGATCTTGTAGTTTTAAAAAGAGAATATCATGATTTATGCTGTCAAACGCCTTACTCGTGTCCAACATGACCATAGCAGAGAGATCCTGCTTATTCATGCCAGTCAAAATGGCATCAGTGGAAGAGATAAGTGTTGTTTCTGTGGAATGACATGACGGTTGTTTGTTGTTAAATATGCCGTCAATTGATTCAACACAATTCTTTCCCACACTTTTGACAATATTGGTAATAACGAGATCGGTCTGTTAATACTAGGTTGATTATGATCTCCCTCTTTTGGAATAGGTATTACTTCTGCTTGTTTCCATCCTCCAGGGAAAACGCCACTGGCAAGAGAGGCATTGATGACGAAAGTGATCGGCAACAAAATAACTGACAGTCCATCCTTGATTACACGTGTAGAAATTTTATCAGAGCCCGGTGCTTGGTTTGATGGTAACAATGCGATGACCTGTTCAACTTGCTTACAATTAACAAGATGGAATGAAAATTGTTCAGACAATGGATAACGCGTAGGGACAAAGGTTGTTTTCGTAAGATCGTAATTACATTCAGAGGCGAGTGCTTTAATTTTGTCAACAGTAGGCTCGGCTGACCGAGGTAAAAAAATTATTAAAGGAGTTTGCGACGGATTCCTCGTCCTCATTATACACCAAACAACTTGATGATTTCCTAGGAAGGATAGATCTTATAGTTTCCACAAGTTGCCCGAAGAATTATTTTGGTTATTTGCAATCTGGTCCCGAACAAACTCTCTTTCAGCTATTCTGATGTCGCGTTTAACCTCTCGTTTGTAATTCCTGAAACCCGGCCAGGCAAGAAGATCGTTAGATGTATATATGGGCCAGTTTCTTCCATTTGTCTCTTGTTCTCATTAACTCGCGTATTTCAGGCGTAATAAATGGGTTGGGACGGCTACGAATTTTGATCTTTTTAACAGGTGCGTGTCGGTCTAAGATTTGCTCAAAAAGCTGGTAAAAGGCATAGAGGCAGTCATCAACATCCTCAAACGTTTCGATTATATGCCAGGGGACCTGTAAGAGGTCACGGGTAAATGCTTCCGGATTGTAGTTCTTATAGCTCCTGGTTAAAATGTATGTCGGTTTGGGACGACTCTTTTTCAAGTTCAAGACAACAAGTATTAGTTCATGATCACTTATAGAGGAGGGAGAAACTTTTACTTCCTGCACTAAATTAATATTTGAGACCAAGACGACATCAATCAGTGATTCCGTGGACTCTGTAATCCTCGTTGGGTGACTAATAACTTGCGATAAATTGAAAGAAGATCAAAACCTCACGAGGGCTTGTGCAGGTGGGTCTTGCATGCAAGGCCAATAAATTACAATTAAGATCACCCAAGATGTAAACGGGCAAGTTCCAATTAATGTAATTGCTTAAGTCGGAATCGAAGCAATCCAAGTATGTATTAGGAGTTAACTGAATAGAGTGTAATGTGAAGTGCTAGATTTCAATCCCATATGAACCATGTGAGCGTTAGCCCTACTGATGGAAATGGGCCCACACAAGGACAGAGAAAAACTCTGAACAGGGTGGGAATTGAACCCACGACCTTCGGGTTAGATCTCCGCCGCTCTACCGACTGAGCTACAAGGTCAGACGGGAGCAGGCCGTGGGAAGTGAAGATGTCAAAGTCACGGCAATGAACATGTACAAGTACAAGGAAAGGTTACGTTTATACAAACGTTGGCAGAGTTTAAAATATAAGTAGACTTTTTCTCTGTCCTTGTGTGGGCCCATTTCCATCAGTAGGGCTAACGCTCACATGGTTCATATGGGATTGAAATCTAGCACTTCACATTACACTCTATTCAGTTAACTCTGTTTAAAATATAAGTGCTACACGTGCAATGTCACTTTCGATTTTGCGATTAATTTGTGCAACCAAAAGTACAATAACAAAATTGAACGTAGCAAAGATCTCCCAAAATGTTTGTCGCTGATCGTAACTTTTTATATTCTATATTCACGGTTCAAAATTAATGTTGTTTTCATGTCGTAAATATGTTATTCTCAATCTACTTCCTTCTGCTCTTTCTAAAAACTGTGTATCAATAGTTATTTACTTTTGCATCAATATTTGTTTTTGCATAAAGCAAGCTTACAAGATCTGCACTTTGCTGAGTTCGCATTTGTTAGCGTTAATAGTATTTTCGGTCCGATGCTTCTCTTTTATGAGGGGTATATTGTTTTGGTCTCCCATCCAAACACTAACCCCGCCGAACAGGGGATGACTTCAGTGAACTTCGGCATTACAAAGCTGTCAGATGCTCAGCGGGCACGCTTAAACTTGTGGTGAAAAGACGTTTATCAACATGTCAGCCCAGAAGCCAATGTTTCTCACTTCCCATTTATTTTCTTCAATCTTTCTGGGTTCAGTACTTTGCTAGTAACCACATGTCTTCTCAGACTATTTACCCAAGACTTCTACCATGGCACTACAATGATAGACAATACCAAAACAATATCGTGCACTGTTAGAGCAACATATTACGCAAGGACAGATCTGTTTCGTCGTACGAACGTGTGAGGACCTGTGAGCCAAAGGGCCTCTTCTGGTATGACTTCTTAATGACCTTGAAAAAAGTTGTTTGGAACGGTGCACGTACCACAGGCAACCCAGTGTACCCTCACGGAGGGTCTAGTTACAGACTCAAAAATAGGCAAACACAACACTCCCCGGGGGTTGGATACCCCAGCTCATGCAATACAAGGCAAGCCGAGCACGTATCCGCCGCAGCGGACACTCGGAGGCCACAAAAAACCTCACCAAGATTGGCGCAGGAAATGTGGGTAGGAACCAAAGTAGGCGTCGGCTGCCTGCCCCTCCTACTGGACCCCTAACCAAAACTTCACTAATACGAAAAACACCCGCATATCCCACTAAAAGAATAAACAAAAGGCGAATATCTGCTAAAGGTGCAGATGGATTGCAGAGTTCAAGCTTAAGGTAATCTCAGCAATAGTGTCATGCTTCAACGGCTGCTTGGGCTGGACGAGCCTCGCAAGCTTCCTTCGAGCACCTTCGACAACGCCCTTCACCAAGGGGTGAATGGCAGGTGAGTCCATCCCCGCTAGACGGTGACCCCATCGGATACTGTGCGAAGCAGATTCTATCACGGAGGCAGAATGGAGATTCGCCGTGAAGCCCCCGTCCCGCAAGATATCTTATGAAAATTTGAAAAAAAAAAAAAAACCAAAATAAGGTTAGCGAGCAAAAATATAGCAGCAAACAAACACTGCGCAAAATCACAAAGGTAAAATATATAATCCAGGCAGGAGCAACTATCAACAAACAGCTACAACAGAGGGAAAACAATGCAACCTCTCTCATGTATCCGCCTAAAGTAGGCAACATGAAACTCTGGTAAGACCAGCATCGCACTTCAAGTGCCAAATCGCGGCATACAACTGAGACCACGCTCAAAACTCGCAAGAGTGCAGCAACACACACAACTATGCCGCCCGGTAACTGTAGCAAACGCATGCCACACACGGGCCATTCGGTTAACCGCAGGCAAATGCTGAACAATGCAAGCAAAGTCTAAAGCAAAAATCTCACAATTTAAAGACCAGTCATCTTTGTCCACAAAACGACTCAAAAGATCAGCTCTAACATTCGCATCACGAGGAATCCACTGCGCATCAATCTGAATATCGTTCACCAGGCACAGCTGAAAAATATCGAGCGCTAAACACTGAAGATGCTGCTTAGGGCTGCCAACTGAGACAATCCTAGAGGCATTCTCGTTATCCGTGAAAACTTTAACTTTCTTGTGCCTGAGAGATGCAACATGCGCCTCGATAACATAGAAAATTGCTTTAAGCTCTCTGAAAGTAGAACTCTGTTGACTCTCAAATTGGCTAAACATGCCACTAACAGGCCCAAATTCCCAACACTGAAACAAAGAAAAAGATAGAAACATGAATAGAGAAACAAAATGAAACAGCGCTGGTAACATGCCGAGAGAAAAAACCGATACCAAACACTTGCTTAAATACACCTACCACGGAAAACCCAAGGGACACATGACTACCTGCACATGTACGGATTCCAAACGCACAGAATACAAATATACGCTAAACTTCGTATCGAACATATTATGCTATTCATATGTAAAGTAGAACTAATTACCATGACTAAAAGTTCGCACTTGGACTCACTTTGAAGAGGAGGCAGACATGAACTTCGCCTATGAGCGTTTTCACTTACGTGACCAGCAGCCATATTGGCTTTCTGAAACAAATAAAAGTATTTGCATAAAAATAGAGTTCAATTCCCGTAGGATTAGTTCGGTACACCATCATGGCAGCCCTTTCTTTGTTTTGGAACACCAATATGGCTGTGAAGTCATGTGAAAACGCTATATTGACAAGGGCGGTCTGGAGCTGTGAGTAGGAGTGGGATTTGTCTCATATGGTTTAGGGCCGACATTTCTCTCCTTCAATGCCATACCGGGAGGGTCCTCTGAAAGCAGCGAAGGGCCAACTGCGTCCAAAATCGATCGCACGGACCAAAATCCCGGGATTATTCGTTCTGTTCTACGCTCCGGCGCCATGTACAGAGGTAATACGTTTTTCTTTTTGTTTAAACATTCCGTCAGCCCATGCGTAAATGTTCTGGCTTGCCGATACGTACCATAGCAAAAAAAAGATGCTGGTTTTAAAAAGGAATTGACATTTCATTTGATTTTACAGGTATAAACGTAACGTAAGAACCGTGCGTGTCTGGTTTTCTCGAGACTGAGGTGAGAGATGGTTTCATGCAAACTGGGACGCCTAAAATGCTTTGTTGTAAAAATGACGTTTCACGAGTGAAGTTGTCTCTCTGGCCTTTCTGTCGAGTTCAAGTTCTAAAAGCTAAAACTTCGACCGACGCTGTATTTTGTTGCCAGGACTGGCTGGCCCGACACATATAAAATATCAATGAAATGAGAATCGGGGATGTGCCCTTGTCATGGAATGGCAGAATCACCCAGAATTCTTTTTGGGCATGAACGAGGCAACTTAAGAAGCACGAGACTGGTCCTCATCAAACGGCTGAAGCGAGGTCGGAGGAAAAAGTAGTCAAAAGATTTCTATCCAGATACTTCTTGGAGAAACCCTGGGGTATGCTGTTAACGTAGACCTTTGATTTTTGAAGAAGTTTTTATCATAAAAAATTCGAAACAAAGTAGTGCTTTTTTCGCTGTTATCCTCGTAGCATAAAAACTGGCCTTTCGTAATTTATTCTCAAAGGAACAAGAGAATTCTGAGACGTATATTTCCAAATTACTAAAGTTATTCTCTGCTATGTCACTGCGTTCCACCGCAGAGAAAACGTTTAAGTTCTAATCAGCAGAAAGGCAACAACACGTTGAAATAGGAAGGACACAACCAGTTGTGTCGTCAAAGCGCAAAAAACCAGCAAAAGCAAGCAGACAAAAACAAACGTCTCTGATATCCCCGAGGGATGCTGAGGGCGTAGCAAATCTATTAACTAACGCGACTAAATGCTCAGGCAAAATGGGTACCCTATTCAACTTACACGTTTTCGAAGCAACGCGCTTACAACCTTCTAGAATAGCCAGAAGAAAAGCTGATTTACAAGGATTCGAGACCCCGCAAGCATTATGAAAAAAGCTTATACTGTAGAACGCCTGATGAATGGAGGAATATGAAGACCCTGATTGAACTAACGAAATTAAATACAAGGCTACGTGTTCCTCTTGAGCCGGGAAGTAAATAACCTCTGGGAAACCACCAGCCCAAGATTTCCAACGTTTGAAACAACCGTGGTAGGTCTTGAACGTGCTAGGAGCCTTGCTGTGGGCAAGAACCGCTGGAATATGCGTACGCAGGCTCTCCAAAGCCGGATGGTGAACGCGTGATACCCTGGAACTTGTAAACAAATAAAGGAAAAAATAAGGCATAAGAGAACTGAGGAAAAAATGGTAGACGCGGAATACCGATTGCAATTTCTTAAGCGTGGACAGCCAATAACGCGTACATCCTAAGTATAGGCAATAACAACAATATACGGAGAAAACAAAAACCCCTAAAATCCGTACAACGTTGCCAACAAAGGCCATACGTTTACAAAAGATAAGCAAACACGCTCTAGAGCGACCGTCAATAAGGCACTAGCCTGTAAAAAACTAAGAAAAAACGAACTGGAATAAACCGAAAAAGGACACGCGCTATAAAGCGCTAAATATCGTACGTGAACGCTATAAAGCGACAAGGGACACACACGAACCGCTATAAAGCGCTACACAGCGTAGGTAAACCGCTATAAAGTAACGAGAGTCGTCCGTGAACCGCTAAGAGCGCTACATGGAATAGCGCGAAAAGCTCTGCAATAAAGTACCAATGCTTGAATAACGGCTCTAAACACGCGAGCTGGCGTCCAAATAAATAACAAGTACAGGAGCACGAAAACCGCAAGCGCTAAAAATAGTAGGGAACCCCAAGTGGGAATCGTCAAAAATACCTGACGGGTCAGAAAATTCTATGATTCGGGAAACTGAATCCCAAGGGTGACCTAGAGGAAAGAGGTAAGGCCAAAAACTAGCAGAAGGCCATTTGGGGGCGATAAGCGTACCGCGCGCGCGAGACGTTTCCAAATGCGCTAACGTACGCGCGACAAGAAAGACGGGAGGAACCAAACAGTTGTTAACGCCGCCCCACCTGGCACTAAAGGCGTCCACGCCTTCGCAACCGGGACACCGGAACTTAGAGTAAAAACGCTCGCACTTCGCGGAAAGAGAGGATGCGAAACGATCGACGTCAAAAGGACCAAAAATACTGCTAACATGTTGGAAGAAAATAGTGGAAACAGCCCAATCATCATAATCAACAACGCGGCTGACCGAATCCGCGTAAGAGTTGAGTGAGCGTGGGATCCACTCAACTTCAAGTGAAATATCATGTGCGCCACAATAAGCGAAAACATTTCGAGAGCTAAAGCATGCAAACGAATGCTGTTGCTGCCCTTGGCAGAAATAGACGCCGCGTTCTTACTATCCGTAAAGACCTTGACCACTTTGCCCGTAAGGGAAGCCCGAAACGATTTCAGGCCGTAAAGAATGGCTAACAATTCTCTGGCGTTACTATCTAAACCGGACTCCAAAGAGGAAAACGCTTGAAAGAAAAGATCGAACTCCTCGCTATCAACGCTGAAGGCACACCCACCGCAGGCGAAACTGCTGGCGTCGGAAAACACGAGAGTCACGGGAAGCGAATATCTGGTGAGAGAGACCTCCCATTGAGACTGGCACAGTTAGAAAGCCAGAAATCAATTTCCTGAAGGCATTCGGAGAAAAACTGATAGGACCTAAAATCTAAAGGACAATCCCACCCGCTGTGAAATTTGACGAATGACTGGTGGAATCTGGACATAAGGAGTGCAATGTAGCCAAAACCCGGGGTGAGAGAAATAATTTGCCCTGTAACAGAGGCAACCGCGCGTGGGGTAACGGAGCGAGACCCAGATTTTAGTGATAGGAGTGCCTTAAGCAACTTGACAATGCGGCGGTGAGGAATAAATATGCGGCCACGCGAAAGATCCCAGACAATGCCCAACCATTCTAAAACCTGGGTAGGAACCCAAATAGATTTCTCCTCATTGGCGACCACGCCCACATTGGCCAAATCGGATCTAACAGCCGAAGCAGTACTCTGAGCTACAGAAAAATCATGGAGGCATCCGCCGCCGTCGTCTAAATACAAGACCAAGGGTATGCCCCGGGAGCGCCAATGCTTAACTAACGGCCTAAAAACCTTCGTGAAAACGTAAGGCGCTGACGAGAGACCGAACGGGAGCACGGCGAAAACAAAAAACCTGGGCTCTACAGAGCTACCGAGGGGCCACTGAAAGCCTAAAAATGTTTGAGATTCGTCATGAATGCTTACGTGGTGATACCCAGACTTCATATCGAATTTAAACATATAACCTGGCGAGTGTACGTAAATAAGAAAAGTCCTACTATCCTTCATTTTAAACTTAACTTTGAGAATAAAATTATTGACGTGACGGAGGTCGAGAATAAGCCGGCACTTTCCCACAGAGCTAACGGATACCGTTAAAGGATTGACAACCGTGGTAGGCGTAAAAACTTCAATAACAGAACCCGCAAGAAGCAGATCAGAAATAGCACTGTCAACAAAACTGGCGTGATCTAAGGCAGACCTATTGTTACAGAAAAACGCTCTAGGAGGCCATGAAATAAAAGGAATGCGATACCCGAAACGGATGATATAAAGAACCCAAGGGGAGGAACCGATGCTAACCCAAAAATCAACCTTGCTCCTGAGCCTATCCTTATAAACTATGGGCGCTGACCCCTGCTTATACTCAAAACCACGAGAGGACAAACATTTTTCATATTCAGAGTCGAAACAGTACTTATCTTGTGAGAGTAAGTCAGCAAACTCCTCCTTCACACGGGCGTTGACATCACCCGCCTTCGAGCCAGAATGCGAAGCTGAATAGTGAACGCCTAGAGCGCCGGAAGCCTCTTGCTGTAAAGACGCCATAAACGAATTTTCAGGAACGGTTAACGGCGCCTGTGGAACTAGCTGGCAGCTGGGTAGATGAGCAGCCGACGTGAAACCTTGCGAGACGGACCGGGCACTCCTTCCACCAGTGGCCTGAAGAACCGCAGTATCGACGAGGCCCTCGGGTGAATTCACGGTTAGTGGTGAAACTGTGTTGGTTTGTCGAAGAGGAAGCGAACGGCTGTGAAAATTGCCAAGAACGCTGGCTCCCGTTGAACTGCCTTGAGTAAGGGGAGAAAGGTTGAGCTTGACGATTTCGGACCGCAAATCCCTCAACATTACGCTTCTTTCTTTGTCGAACTTGATCTCTCAGAGCCTGCCTCTCTGCAGCGCGAATTCTCTTGTCGTCGTCCTCGCTCAACGAGAAGGGATTAGATTCGTAGTGTTTAACGGTCAACCAATCGGCCTTGGACGAATCCGCGATCCGTATCTTGCGGTTACGTTCCTGTAATAGTTCTACGGTTTCGTTAAGTATTGAAAACGCCTCAGACTCGGGAGGTAGATCGGCCAAATGATCCTTAAATGAAACAAGCTTGGCTAACACTTGACCGTTAAATTTGAAATGACGTTCGTTGCCGGTGTGATTAAACTTGATCTCCTACTGTTCCTTCAATGAATTAGAAGCAGAAAGGGCGGCTGAGGCAACCTCTTGCGATTTCTGTACCTCGAACGAAATAACTGATTTGTGAAGGGCAAGCTGACTAACAACGAAATCTTTGAAACTATCAAGATCTTGCTTTGTAACAGGCTCGTCTCCCATACTAGAAAATTAAGCTCGGCAAGGTGCGAGCGGTAAAACTGGCTGTGTCGGGGCAACTTAAGAAGCACGAGACTGGTCCTCATCAAACGGCTGAAGCGAGGTCGGAGGAAAAAGTAGTCAAAAGATTTCTATCCAGATACTTCTTGGAGAAACCCTGGGGTATGCTGTTAACGTAGACTTTTGATTTTTGAAGAAGTTTTTATCATAAGAAATTCGAAACAAAGTAGTGCTTTTTTCGCTGTTATCCTCGTAGCATAAAAACTGGCCTTTCGTAATTTATTCTCAAAGGAACAAGAGAATTCTGAGACGTATATTTCCAAATTGCTAAAGTTAAACTCTACATCTCTATGCAATAAGCGCATTCAAATTTTTATTACCGTATAAAACGCTGTTTTTAATGATTTTCCTGCTACTGTATATGAAATATAACTAAGTGCACGGTTAGTCCAACAATGTTACAATGTTAGGCCAAGGATTGAACAACGACGTGAAATGAGCAGATAGAGGCAGTCATTTTTTTAGAGAAAGATAATTACACAGCGCTCTCCCAATATTTAGTGTTGATTTTTCGGAGGGTTTATTAGTTAAAGAAAACGACGCGCTACCGCTACGGAGAAAAAAAATGTGAATAAAAAATCCTTTCCGCATTCCACGCACATATTGGACATTGCTGAATGGCTTTCTACTCGCAGCGCAAACGCAGTCAGCCTGGTGGTTTCATATTTCTCGCTTTTCATTTAATTTTTATTCGGTTAAAAGGTCATTCTCTGCCATAAAAACATGGCGATCCGAAGGCGTATTATTTTTTTAACTGTGTCACCGGGTTACATTGCCTACCACTGACTCCAAAGATTGAAAGTTCGATCGAAACCAAAAATGACTTGGTATGTTGCAGGGCGTATTTACGCCCGTTACCGTTAAACGCATCCGTTATATTTTGCAAATAAATACCCACAAACTCCAGAAATAGTCACATAGCATCACTGCGAGACAGCAACGGAGCTGAGGCCCGCTACCGAACAAATTCAATCGGAATGGTCTTTTGCTGACAAAAGTGTCACAGCAAGCGGTGACACAAAAACGAAATGAAACCTTAAATTTTCCATACTCACGGAATCAAATGAACAAGGAGCTGTTCAACCGGTAGCCTTCCACGCAGGCGTTCTTAGGGCTTCGTCACGCGTTCCTCACCCACTAACGTCTGCTGAAACAAAAAAACACTTCCGTTCAACGACTGTTTGCCCACTATTTAAAGAAACCAATCAGCATTAACTAATTGTGTTGTGCATAGCCAATCACATGCTGCGAAACAATGCCATAGAAAAAACGGCCTCTGGTTGGTCGGTAATCCACGAACGGAAGTGGATATTCGTTTCCGCAGACCTTAGTGGGGGAAGAACGCCCGACGAATCCCTAATAACGTGAGCGTGGGAGGCTATTCAACCAGTTGCTCTGGTGGGAAGACACATAAACCATGATTCTCGCGGTGGAGCCTGGTTTTAGTAACATGAACTAAAGGTATAAAAAAAATTCGATCGTTTTCATTGGTAAACAGCAGTAATGTAGCAGATCTCGTAACATGCTGTTGTTTGGTATTGTAAGCAGCTTCTATTTAAGTCTAGGTCACTGTTTTAATTGTTTAGATTTTTGATTTTGGCTTCGGTATCGAGCCAACAGAACATCCTCCTCTTCAAAACGAGGCTAAGTGCGAAGTTTTTTTCATGAAAATTAGTTTTCATTCATATATAAAGTAGGACTAATTTTCATAAGAAAAACTTTGCTCTTAGACTTGCTTTGAAGAGGAAGCAGACATGAACTAAGAAATGGCCTATCACATTCTACGTTACCGGCGATAGCTGCTACAAGTCGTAAAAAGGAGGAGAAAAAAAAAAAAGGATGCCTCGGAGGTATTATCTTTTTTGGGAAAATTCCTGTTGAGGCTAATCGTACCAGGTGCTTTACCACCGCAAAAAATGGTTTTCCTAGTTATTCTTGACCAGAAGCTTCTCCAAGTAGAGCGACGGAATCTGGTTTCACCATCCTTTGAGAGCAGTAATTTCGATCTTCACGTTCAATTTGTTCCACAGCTATAAGATTTTTGACACATTTGTGTTGTCTAACGGCTTCCTCAATTCTCGCATCCATCATTTCCTCTGTTAGTACACCATCAGGTGAGCCATACGCACTAGCCTTAAATACAACAAAAAACAGTAAGGACGAGACAAAGTATTCATGCCATTTGAAAGGTCATTTCGCATTATTCAAATCCTTGTGAACTCCCCGTTGAAGAAAAGCGGAAGTATGACCACCGTTAAGTTAAAAGGGAGGATGGAAACTTCATCGTCGCCACCCTTTGCGAAACACATACTATAAGAGTGACCGGAAAAATTGAAAAGCTTTTGCAGTGAATGCATGTTGTGGGGGCGTGCAGTGCGTACGATGAGTGCGTACAAAGCGTGCAGTGAATCCGTGAGACACGTACAAAGCGTGAACCCTCTAGACTTTTAGGAGTCGTGTTGAAAACAATTAAATAAAATTAAAACAACATGAGACCAAACTGGAAGGAGTTAGTAAGTTGCCTTTCTCTTCCCTTCTTATTCATTTATAATGAGCAACTCGCGTTCCAGCAGGCATTCTTAACATAGTTTCTCCACCTTATTTATTAGTCGCATGGGCCACGAAGTCCAGTCCTATTGAGACCCGATGCCCGTCCCGTGCCCGGTACCCGAGCACGGACGTCACCAACATGAATTTTGATCGAACAGCACCTGCCCAAAATACTTGACTACGATTCGTTGTTTTGTTTGCCAAGAACAATTCCTGACGTTTTGTTCACTGCATCCAAATTCCCCTCTTTTAGCGGCGGACTACCCTACGGACTTGGAAACTGGCCAAAAATCTGCTTATACCGAATCGCCGGGCCCAAATCGATGCCTGTTTCCCAGCATCGAGAACGGGGCACGAAGTCTCAAGGGAGCCCCAGAAACCCACCTGCCAAGCAATTGCTATCTTGGAAATTTCCCGACCCGAAAGTCCTTCGGTCGCTGTAGCTATTTGCTGACACTTCACGTTGAAGTCGAAATTTGCAATCTTCAACCGACTGAAATGAAACCAGAATCACTACGGTTAACTTACTTCCCGATAACCAAGAGGCTACTGCATGCTTAATATAAATTGGCTTTGTCTCATTAGTAAACGCCGCACTTTCTGTGAATCTGCTCTTACAAAAGAAGAAAAGAAGGACAATCGCCGAATAAAGGAAGCACTGTTAATCAAAGCAAAAACACTGACTATGGCTGCCACCGGTGTGCAACCCACATTGTTCGCGAACCCGTCGTAGCTGGCTTCAACACGTGCTCTTCA
>NC_090871.1:62273840-62276340 GCF_036669935.1 Montipora foliosa | reverse complement strand
TTGTTTTGATCTAACGCCCGTTATATTTAAATTGCGAATTGTCCATTACAGTTTAACCTTGATAATGGGGTCATGTCTGACTCCCAAACGTCGGATATTGTTGTTAGTTTTTATTCTTAATACGTTTTCTAAATCGATCTTACTTATTATGATCTTGCAACGAAATGGTTCGATCAATCGGTCGGTGTCACTGACTAAACTAAAGCTAAACCAAGATCATGATCTTGACTGTTTCGTCGCACGTTCTATTCTCTATAGCTTCTGTCTACGATTATGTCACCTTCCAGCTCTCTTCACTTATTGTGAACGCTACATAAGGGTGTAGTTGTTTGCAACAAAAGTATAGGATAAGATTTGATAACGGGTCCATCTGTTCACGGAATTTGGTATGTCGGTAGTAAGATAAGAAACCCAAGGATTGACAGGCCACACTGATTCCCTTCCTGTGTGAAAACATGTATAGAACCTCTTGCCCTTACAAGCAGATCTTTTTGTCTTTTGGTGGTTGAAATATTTGAGGTCGTTTTGGTTATCCGCGAACAGAAATTTCTTTCAAAAAAAAAAAAAGAGGAAAGAAAGAAAAAA
The DNA here is from genome assembly GCF_036669935.1 of Montipora foliosa. NCBI lineage: Eukaryota > Metazoa > Cnidaria > Anthozoa > Scleractinia > Acroporidae > Montipora > Montipora foliosa. The sequence goes on along the minus strand of NC_090871.1, from coordinate 62,275,755 downwards.
ACCACAATATTCTCCCGCAAACAGTTCTTGCATGGAAGTTGAAAGATGTGAAAAAAAAGTGAAATAAAAGTCAAAAAAGGTATTCTGTACACTGGAAATCGTAACAGAAGTTAAGTTTGGCTTCCGTGGCTTACCATTGGGTTACACTTTCTCAGCTAGGTGGTCAGTTGGAGTCTTAGATATGCTGTAATGTGACTACGTGATGCAGTTATGAGCTAGGCTGTCAGTCGTTATTTGACTTTGTGACTGCGTACTGCATTTCGAGTCAAAGATTGCTCACCATAGTCTCCAGTAGCGCAGTAGTTAGAACATCCGACTAGATCAGTGAGGGTTGTGGGTTGAAATCCCACATGGAACTCAGATATTTCCGATTTCCAGTGGGGATGTAATTGCATCATATAACTATATATTGGGCATTAACCAAGCCCTCTCCCTTGTGTCATATGACGCGAGCTGGAGGTGGGGTTTGGGGTCTGGATCATGTGCAAATATGATCTTAAAAATCGGCATAAACTTGATTGCCTTTCCGACATTGACTTTTCTCGTTGAAAGCTTTAACACTGCGTATATGGAAGGGAAGCAGCAACTTTTGACGGCTTTACATCAAATCATCGCTGACTTAGAAACAGTTGGTGATGATACAATTTCCGATATGGGCTTGGTAGGGTTGAAACTGGAGACCCTCGGTGAGGCCGCCCTGCTGAACGGTGACATGTCTTTAGTAGCAATTGACTTGATTAATCAAGCGCGTCAATTATGTATAAGTTCTGGCGCCTATTCATCTTACCGTTCCTACGAAGCTTCTGTTTTACGACAAGAAGGCCGACGAGGACGACCAAAATTTGATATTACAGAAGAGCAGCTGCTTTTCTTCAGAGTTATGTTAATATGTAACTCATCTCAATGTATAAATCCGCATTTAGTAAAGTAGCTTATAGGCAGGTATACTCAAAAATAAAAGTAAAAATTAAAAAAACCGAAACATATTACACATTTTCCATACTGGCAACCCAGTAATTAGAGTTTTTGAGGGGAATATATACGCAAACTCCCAGATACAGGGACGACTCGCTTCACTTCATTTTAGAACCACATCTTAACCAGCCGATGTAGTTTTTGGTCGCTTTGCAATTGTGGGAGGTGTGTGTATAGACCTGTTTACTTAGGAAATTATTAATTTTTGCCCAGTTCCTTTGAACATGTTATGTTGAAAAGGGGTTCGAGTTGTCGAGCGTAAAATTATAGAGAAAATGCCATGACGGGGGAAAACGATACATTCCATATAGCGGGTGTTAAAATTAATGAGCATAATCCAGGGGAGATCAAAGGAAATTATTAGGAAGTGCCAGAGCAAATTAGAGTGTTTCGTTTTTGAAATGTTATTCATTAGAAAACTCATGCCTTCTTCAAATACTCAAGCAGATTCCATTCATTATGCTTACTTATTAACTTGTAGAAGTTTTGTATATCTATTGTGTCGAAACGTCGTCACTTTTAATAGCTAAATTTAGCCTTTGGATAGTTATCGCAGCTTTTTATTACGAAATGTTTTTCGAAATCACTTCTTTTAAGAAATCAAAGCTGGTACGAGTTTACGGGAACTAAGGGTTCATGAGGGTTCCAGATATCTGGCGTCAAATGTACCAGACAGCAGAGAAACATGTATTTTTCAAACCTTTCTTTCTGTATAAATACTTATGTTAGTTCCTTAACATTTCACATTTGCTAATGGTGACATGAAGTCGTCCAAACGTTATGTAACTTCCCTTTTATCGTTAATTGTCTTATTCCAATGTTCCTGCCATGATATATTTTGCATTGTGATAGAACATCAATTTAGCAATCAAGAAATGGCTCTCATGCTAGGTGTGAGCAAACGAACAGTGGAACGAAGGATGACAGAGCTACACCTGAC
>NC_090871.1:62246340-62253840 GCF_036669935.1 Montipora foliosa | reverse complement strand
CTTTTTGTTGTTCCAAGTATTTCCATATCATTCAAATGTGAATGCTTCATTGTCGTGCAAATTCAAAACACAAAGAATCTTAACCCCGAGAGATTTGAATTGGGTACAACACTGAGTTAGCCGAATTGGTCTATTTTTCAGTGTCCCTGTTTGAAGAGATGTGTTAGGATTCTGCATTTGATTAGAGTGCACTTGACAACCGATGCCCTTTGAATGTGAAGAATGCTTGCCTTCCAATAAGCAGTATCCTCCACAAGTCACAAGTTTCAATATTTTAGGTGTATTTAATCACAATCTCGCTTGATACAGTCTTAACTCTGGTGCTCTCAATCACTGCCAGAATCCCACGCTATAGAAAATATTTTAAAATTTACATCAAGGCCCTAGATCACTTAGCAATTTCTGGTATCTGTCATTCTCTAATTGATTTGTTCCTGATAATACCCTAAAGATTTAGGAAACGAACCTGACAATCACGCAATCAACAACTACAACTATCTATCTTTATTTCCAAGAAGGTAGTCCAAATGCCGTGTAGTTTCCTCTATTCACAATTAACTTATAATCTGATACTCTGTTAAGTTGTCGAATGTGTGAAGAATTTTATCTTTTGCGGTTTGGTTTATTTTACTTTTACTTTTTTTCTTTTTTCTTTTTCATCACTTTCCTCTTATAGATGGAGTTTAGATTAGGTGTACAAAACAGTACATTTTCCTGAACTAGTCAGCAGTTTAAAAAAATTGCTTTCAACTGGAACCAAACAATTGTTTCATTTGGGGTGGAGGGGGGCTTACTACAAAAGAAGTGAAGACAGAGAACCCTTACTGTTTGATTGCTCTTAAATTATTCAAATTTCAGTGTCAGGCACTTTTTATTGTTAATATGTGTTCGGGACACTCAAAGCCCTAAAAGTAATCTTTTTTTTTACTTCTGATTGATAAAGAAGAAAGAAAGATCCATTAAACAATTGGGGTGCTGGGAGGGCTGTTTGTATAACACTGACATTTACCCCTTAGGGGCAGTTATGGTACAACGTGAAATGGGTTAAATTTCAAAGTAAAACTGTGGATCATCTTATTGTCTTAATTTCTGTGCACACAATTACCAGACTTGTTATTGTTCCTCAGGCCTGTTTTATTATTGTTTTAGAAAAAAGCTTTAGTTTAGCTTATGATCGATCTTTTATCCTTGATCCTTGATCCCTGTTTTCCAGAAAACCAACCTATCCTGACATTATGAGGGTCTATCAGAGCAGGACATTTACGAACCCGCTCTCGCATATTTAACCCCCTCTGATCTCAAATGGCCCAAAACTATTGAAGTTCCGACTAAACAGCCATGTTCACTCACAAAAGCGCTGATTTCGCTATCCAATTGTTCATCAGTGATGTCGCTAAAACGTGACAACTGGTTAAGGCCAAACTCTGATACTCTACGGTGAAAAGTCCAGCGTGAGCCGAGTACCATACGAGTCATATCCCAGCTAAAACCCAGAGAACAGAGCTCCACCAATGTCTATTCCTTTATGTCAAATTTTGGCCTCCCAACTTACCCGGTATCTACTCTATTTGGTGAACTTAGTGAAATTATGGCCACTTGTGAGCATCTTGTTCGAATTGGAAATTCACCCCTACGATGACAGTCTCAAACATCAACTGAAAATTCCTGGTCATTTCCAGAACTGCTTCCCTGTTAGTCTGTGATACAAAGTGACATACATTTTGCAAAGCTTAAACTGTATTTTCCAAACGAATGGTCAAGCTTTCCGTTATTACGATGTCATTCTTTGACTGATTTTGCTCCTATTCACTCAATAACTCATCTAAATCCGTAAAAAATAAACTCCATTGGCTATTATTTCTACCATTTTGGTCAACTTGTGTCACCTCACGATCGCTGCCGTCCGCCATCTTGCCGAGGGACAATTTTGTTTCCAGTCTCTCTCGTTAGCAATGGATGAGCTTGGACCCAATTTGTTGACACGAATTTTGGAGTTGTTGATCTTGACAGCGTTTCGATGGCTCAACATTGGGAACAGCAGCAAGTGTTGATCTTGCGGCCAAAAAACCTTTTTTGAGGCAATATTCGCTGTTGATTTTAAGACTAATTCCAATGTTGAAATTGACAAATTTATGGCGTTGATTTTGAGAGGAAGTTGTCGTATCAAAATAAAGAAAGATTTGTTGAATTAAAAATAAAGGAGTTGAAGTTGACAGGTAAAGAGTGTTGATGTTGATAAAGATTTGTTGAATTAGGTATCAAGTTGTTGGTTTTGGCAGGGATTTTCATTGTTGAATTTTGCTACAATTTGGCGACCATATCCGAAAACAGCACTATCCACCACGTTGTTTCGTATCTGTTGTCGAAAGGGCGCCAAAACTGACAGATTTTTCTCCCCCCTCGAGACGGTTTCAGCCAATCAGAATTTTACGTTCATCCAGTGAACGTAATAACAGAAAAACCACCCTCTCTTTTCTCCCTTCCCAGTTCTATTTCTGCGCGACTTGGTCACTCGCTTCTCTTCCCTGTCTACTTGCGCTTGCTACGCGGGCTAGTTGCAGACGCACCCAAATTTATCCCTTAATTTGTTTTTCAGCCGCATTGATTATTCCTGCTCAAAAGGTTTTAAAGAGGAACATTGCAAGGTATTTAGTAATACTAGCTTGCTGGGTGTACTAAGTTATTTGTCGTTTGATCGAACTATACTACCCTCTATTCTTTCCTTGCACATCGAGAGCCAGGAGCAAGGGCCAGCACAGTCGGATAATGCGCGACCTTGGTGCAAGAGGTCCCAAGTTGGATCCCCGGATCTCACATCCTTGTTTCGACTTCTTTCCTATCAGGGTAGCATACGTAGTCTTAAATTCCCTTAAAACGGAGCACTGGCGGAAAGAGGGGGGTAAAATGAGCGCACCGACGGCTTCCTGGGAGAATACCCTCGCTCTAGAGGGTAAAGGAATTACCGACGTTAAATAAGGTGTACCTAAAGTAAGTGATGTATTTTGAGCTTTTTTTTATTTACAGTCACTTGATCTCGATCCACGGTGTTTGCGTAGGCATGAATGATTTGTGTTAGAAAGTTATATCCCATAAGGTAATGTTTAAGGAGAGCCTTGGCAGTGGATAATTACGTCAAATTAAATTTGATAGAACTACGAGACGAAACTTTGGCTTTTGGAAAGCATCCGTTTGGAACAACACTGGATAAAAATCAAAGCTCAAAATTTTGCCAGTCAGGTGTTAAGCAAACACACTTCACTTTCAAAATCTGAAGGAAAAAAGGAAGTGGTTTTTTTTATCACAGGGGCACTTTAATGTATCTGAAGAATGTCAGTTATCAAGACAAGTCATTTTCCAAGTCTTCTGAGGTGTGTAGTTATCAATAACATTTGGTATGTTATCAGTATTTTCCTAAATAAATATTTCTTTATTTATGCCTAGCCTTTAGTTTAGTTACTAAATATAGCTTTCTGTTCTTGATTTTAGTTCTTAGCAGTGATTGCAAAATTTCATTTGCTATTGTCTAGGTTTATTTATCTATGTTGACCTTTAGTCTGGCCAATGAGTAATTGCTGTATTTTTGTCTACTGCTTTGTATTCTTTTAATTGCATTTGATTCCAAATGATCCGTTTGTTACCATTATTTCACAATTACTAGTTTCAATGTACTCTTGTGGGATTATTGTGCAATATGTAATTTGAAGCTCTTGCTATTTTCAAATCCATGCTTCATATAATAGTTCTTGGATTATAACATTGTTTAGTTTGTTTACAATTTGAAGTCATTTTACTTGTTTTGTTGGTAATTTCTTTGCCTTTTAGTTCGCAAGCATGTTTCTTCATGTATCAGCTATTTACCATAGTTTTGATTGTTCAGCTTGTAAATAATATCAATTTACTATATTTAATCCATTGGCTTATTGTGGCTTTGTTTACAAACAAAGCAAAACTCGTAAAACTTAGCTCAAATTTGTTGTTCTTGCGTTGACTGTTTTGGCCGTCTTACTGAAATATATTACCCTCTATTCTTTCCTTACACATCAATAAAGTAAGTGATGTATTTTGATATATTTTCGTTTACAGTCACTTGATCTCGATCCACTGTGTTTGCGTAGGTATAAATGATTTGTGTTAGAAAGTTATTTCCCACTAGATAATGTTTTACCGAAAGACTTGGCAGTGGATAACCACATAAAATTAAAATTTTTAGAGTTACGAAAAATGGGGCGAGACAAAAAGGAAACGCTTGCAGACAAACCCCTGCATTTTGAAAACCGGCAAGTTGACCTGTGATGCATGTCATCAGCTGTCATAAATTGACCAAGAAAATATTTGGTCTTCCATAGTGGAAATTAAACTTTGTGCAAGAAAAGGTTAAAAAATTTGGCAAGGAAAATAACAGGCATAACAGGCATTTCTACACACGTGTAAATGAGCACCTTTTCTGGGATAAAAAGCATCATATTTTCAAGCATCTTAGTTTGTCTAAACATTGTCAGGATAATTGCGATGTTTTTTGCTTAGAATTTATTGAAAATGCTACCTCTTTCTATCAACTCAAAATCAGGGAGAGCTTCCATATTGAGCAGATAAAACCTGCCAAACTCAACAAACAAGTTGATCATGTCGGTTTAGCATTACACTTTTAAAATTTACCATTGTGTCAGTTACAGTCTGTTTTCTATAGTATCGTTGGTTAGTTTGAGTTTCACCTCATGGTAAGGAACATTTGAAGAGCGCCTCTCAGCAATTTCACCTAAGACCGAGCAAGATCACAAAATCGAAAATTGCCAAACTTTGTCACAATGAAGGAATCCAAAAGCATTTTTAGAAAAATATGTTTTACTTTGTTTCGATACTTATTTTACCTGGACGGCGACTTTTTTCGGTATGGGGCCTTGCGAGCGAGGGAAAACGACTCCAAAATGTCGCTTGTTTGAATCGCTCTTTTTGAAATAACGAACGAGTAACTTAAAAATCAAAACAACATGGCACAGCTAGAGTAATTCATTCACCCTTTAGCGCTGTTAACGGTACAATATACCAAAACTGGAATTTTGACCAAATTTTAAAACTTGACCTTTTTTAGATTGATTACCGACCCTTGCAAAACAAATCTGGAATATTCTGGTTATTTCCAGAATTTTTCTTAGAATATGACAAAACAATTTCTAGAAATTCCTAGAATTTACCAGTTTCCTTGCCTGGAAAATTCTAGAAAATTCTAGAATGTTAATGAAACATGCTAATTAGGGAAGAAATAGTCAGCTTTATTCCAGAAATCATAATCTGGGATCAAATCAGGTTTTTCCAGCTTGTTACAAATGTTGCTTTCTAGATTTTTCTAGAAATTCCTGCATGCTATTAAATGAAAGCACGTGAAGATCATGTATTAATTTCCAGCTTTTTTCAAGGATATTCCAGTTTTTCATGATTTTCCTCTGCCTTTTCTCACCAGTTAATTTTATTCCTTGATGGTTTTAGCTTTTGGTTCCTTTAAGGCAATTCAGCCATTTGTAACTTTTTAAATTTATCACGAGTAACTTTACTAAACTTCTTACTCTAAGCAGTCAAATGCACAACAAAAACAGGCATCATTTTCTTGTCTGTGTAAAGAACTACCAAAGATCATTGAACACTTTGTTTAACTATAAAGTTATTGGTCATTAGTGGTAATCAGGCAGTCATGTCTTGTACCTTCCCTTGTAGAACCAGACACTGTGTAATCTATGTAAATCCTATTTAACGACCACATGTAAATGGTATGTTATGATATACATAAATTGGATACAGAAGCCTTATTCAAAGGCTATGTTATACGTATGCCTCATCTATATATTTTGAAAGGAAATGCTGTTTTAGCTAGTCAAATGGAACCTTTACATAGCATATGTAAAGGCTATGTTATGGGGTTTTTGTGTCCAAAAATAAAAATTGTTTCAACATAGTTTCTGCATAGATTCGAAACAGAAAATACACAACACATACATAATTATCCTGCTCCTATAAAATAATATTCCAGCAAATCAGAAATGTGCTGGAAACTACAAAAAATCCATTGTAGTCAAGCTATTAACAGTTATTATCATAGCTCACAGAAAAAAAAAATAGACGACAGATTTCAAAGCAGTTATACTTTTTTATTGCATGAGCCTAGAAATTTAATTCATGCCAAAATCTTTGGATTGGGTTCTTGTTTTAAATTTAACTAGACCCTCCGTGAGGGTACACTGGGTTGCCTGTGGTACGTGCACCGTTCCAGAAATCTTTTTTTCAAGTTGGGGGGTCATTAAGACCATTTAAGGGGTCACCCAGAAGTCATACCAGCAGAGGCCCTTTGGCTCACAGGTGCTCACACGTTCGCACGACGAACAGATCCTTTTCTGAGGTTAAAAACCTGGCTACCAGCCTATTAATTAATCATATGTCGGAAAGAAGAAATTCCTGTCCTCTCCAGAAAAAATAGACATGCATTGCTTACATGTGGTAGTGAAGTAACACAGCAATTTATTCCATATAAAATGTCAACTGAGCTGTGTGTTGTCTTCCAGGAGATTCAAGTTGTCCTTGCGTAATATGTAGCTCTAACAGTGCACGATATTGATTTGGTATTGTCTGTCATTGTAGTGCCATGATAGAAGTCTTGGGTAAATAGCCTGAGAAGACATGTGGTTACTAGCAAAGTACTGCTGAACCCAGAAAGATTGATTAAAATAAATGGGAAGTGAGAAACATTGGCTTCTGGGCTGACATGTTGATAATTTTCAAGCTCCCTCACATCTTCTTTCACCTCAAGTTTAAGCGTGCCCTCTGAGCATCTGACAGCTTTGTAATACTAAAGTTTACTAAAGTTTGCTATGGTTTCCCTGTCCGGAGGGGTTAGTATCTCGATGGGTGACCTCAAACATATACTCCTTCGTAAAACAGAAGCATTGGACCCTAAATACTATTAACGATAACAAATGCGAACTCAGCAAGGTACAGATTTTGTTAGCTTGCTTTATGCAAAAACAAATATTGATGCAAAAGTAAATTGATACACAGTTTTTAGAAAGAGCAGAAGGAAGTTTCCAGGACGGTCGCTCGAGAATAACATGTTTACGACATGAAAACAACATTAACTTTGAACCGTGAATATAGAATATAAAAGGTTACGATCAGCGACAAACATTTTGGGAGATCTTTCCTACGTTCAATTTTGTTATTGTACTTTTGGTTGCACAAATTAATCGCAAAATCGAAAGTGACATTGCAGGAATTCAGCGGGGGCCGTGATTAAGTTACCACGGCATGTTTACTCGCCAAACAGTGAAGCATCTGTGTCAAATGATGGCAAGATACCGGGTTTTCGTGAGTTTCTTTTTCTGTCAAGTGTTATAAAGTTTGACAATAAATGAACAAAGTCAAAAACAAAGATCACAATCGCCCAGACTCTTGAGGTTGACCCCGGGGTTGACCATTTTTTCTGCTGAGTCAAAAATTTACTCTCCAAGACAAGGT
>NC_090871.1:62231340-62236340 GCF_036669935.1 Montipora foliosa | reverse complement strand
TGCACCAAAACATAATGTCTTACAAACAGCAGTTAAACAATAATTATGTTACCATTTGTGTCTGGTGCCCCAAGAAGGAGCCATATTAAATTAAAGATGAACTGTCCAAGTTAAATTAAGATTGGTTATTTAATAGTAAAACATGAAGCACCAGTTAACCTAGCAACCTTTGTAGCTTTCTTAATTGGTGTTGATAGAAGAATCCTCCTTACAAGAAGGGGTTTCTCTCCACTAACTAAAACATTCACTAATTAGCAGGTAGTTTGAAGGAAATATTGTGTGTGAATGGTGGGTGAGTGGAGGAAACATCATAGACAAAAGTTAGGGTTAGTCTGTAGAATGAGGGGGAGAAATTTACAAAGCAAACTCTCAACCCCAAAATAAGGCTAACAAATGAAACAGATTCTATGTGAAATTAAAAACTTAAATCACAGAAACAGCCAGATAGTACATGTATGAAAAACTGAATCACGTAGGAGGGATTGACAAATATTTGACCATGAAAATTATTCAGCAGAAGTGGCCGGCTTGGCGGTGATGTCTCCAAAAAGGCTCGTGGTGTATGAGGCCACCTAAGCAGAAACAGCCACAAGTCAAAAAGGGACCTTGCCGAGTGCTGGAATACGTACTCACTAGATGTACATGTAGAAGTCCTTTAAGGCCTTTTACCGACTTCTTGAAATTGATATGAAACAGAGAGTTACTGTATTGATATGTACTAATTGATTGAGTAAAAGGGCTAGATCAGACACACTTTTTTTCTTTTCTTTAAATAAGCCCTCAGACCCCCAAAAATAGATGCCTGTGATCCTTGAGTGTGAAATAGTTATGCTATATTTTTTAAGTTCTCTTTGTGGCATTGCTAGTCAATCCTAACAATAAATACAGTCATTGTTATTTTTTAAGGTATGTTCCAGGGCTCATGCTTTTAATTATTTTATTTATGTTTCACACAGTGGAACAAAATGTGATCATATTGATCAGCCACAGGTTAGCTTATTTGTTGGGGCCAAACTGCACAAAAGGCAAAGAAAACAGTATGGGGTTTGGGAGAGGATGGGGAGTCTTAAAACGTAGCAGTAGTGATAGGCTGCAAATTGCTTTTCCTCAGGGAAGGATATTCTACAAGGAACTGGAATCATTGCTTTGTCCTCAGTTGGTACATAATATGAAGGAGTTGCCATGGAATAGTATGGCTTTTTTGCATAGTCATACCTAAGGGGGCAAGGACATGGTATTTACAATAACTTATTAGTTTTGCATTGTTTTGCTGTGATCCATTCTAAGTCTAGTCTATATATTACCTAGAGATCAAACATTGTTTGCCATGTTATGAAGTGTTCTTACACATCTGTCCTTCTGTGGAATGTTTGTTTCCAGGCTTTAAAGTAATTAAGTAGTTGGTTTAAGTTGGTAACACGTTGATCTGTTATTGACTGCAGTGGACTGTTATCTTTGAAGACATTCCAAAGCATTTCACATTTTCATAAATGCTTGTATCTTTTCTGTCGAGTTTTCATGCAAAGCCATGTCTTTTTCGGAAAGCCAAACAAAGCCAAACTTGCAAAGCCATGCAAGCCATGCAAAGCCAAACTTTTTCGGACAGAGTATGAACAGCAAGCTTTACTCGTATTTTATTTAAATTATCAAGATGGAATTACAACGGCCCTGATTAAACCGTATTTATTGTTTGTTGATTTTCCCAAGCGGGTGAAATCTTGCAAATAGTTTTAAAATATTGTTGGTAAAATTGACTGCGGCAGGGAATCCGATTCGTCGCGAGCGATTTTTAGTGAGCAAGTTTGAGGTTCTGAAACGCTGCTATATCCAAATATATCCACCTGGTTTTTTACTATGTTATGTAAAGGCTATCGATCTCAAACATATGTAAAATTTAGAGTGGAGTAATGTGGAGTACTCCTAAAAGAAGCAGCAGAGAGTAGAACAAGCACGTAGGCGAAACTTGCGGGAAACAAGTGAACGCTTCTAAGCTCGTAATCAAACAAACATATTTCAACTCGATGGCTCTTTAACTACGCATATGTTTAATAAAAAGGTTTTACAGCCGGTTTATGTTCACAAATAAAGCCGTGGATGGCGTGGGAGAGAGAGAGGGAGAGAGAGAGATTGGGGAGAGTAAAACGAACATTTTCAAGCCGAATCAAACAATTCATCTTGGATCAAAGGTCACATTATCTTCCTTTGGTAATTTGTAAATAAAATTCAGATCTATTTCACAAAGTATTTTGGACGTTGGCGAACTGACATATAAGCGTTGGCGAACTGACATTAGACGTTGGCGAATAGACTTCATACGTTGGCGAACAGGTCGTGGGCGAGCTGACACGTTGGCGAAACGACCAGATACCCTTGGTCACAGTAAACGGGACATACCTGCATTCGACACTGTCTTACTTCACTCAAATTTAAGCAGCTTCCGACGAAAATACTTGACAGACAAAATAGTATTGAGTTTTGGGTCAAAAATATCAAAAAGGCCTTTAAATAATACATTAATGGTGGCCCAAAAATAAAGAAAGAAAACTTGATTTCCGGTTCGTCAAGAGGATATTTTTGGCAGCCATTAATTGCACCGGAAACGCGGAAGGAGCGCTTGTGCCAGTCCCCCGCATCGCACATTGGACCAAGAGCGGAATGCCCGTTTCACCGCCCTATAGACACCCTATGTATAAGCGCCCTGCTGCTGACTGCTGACCAAAACGAAAAGGACTCACTAGTTCCCGACCCGGTCTCTCGCGTGTTATCCAAGATGGCGGAGGATGACAATCTTTCTACGGAGCAAGATTCGAAAGATACTGGAGTTCATTGAAAGGATTAAGTGCTGACTTGGAGTGTGTAATTTTCGAGAGTAATGCATCATGTTCCTTTTGGAATAAAGGCGATTATGAGACTCAGAGAGCATCAAACAAGGTAATCCGTTGATTCGTTTTTCTCACAACCTATTGAATACATCGGAATATAAGTTTTCTTTTTCATTTCTCCATGTACAGAGTGCTTTTATGTTCAAAGTTTGGAGCCTTTAAAGGACAGTGCATAAGCTAAGTAAATGTATTAACACGAAAGATATCACATTTCACATTCATAAGCTATTTCAGAGAGCTATGTGACCTTTAAATGGTATTGCAATAGTAATGGCATATGCTTTACACAGACTGAACTATGTAATGTAGCAAGTTACATAGTTATTACATAGCAAGTAAGGAGCAGTAAATAGCCTTTATATAGCTCAACATAGTTATATGATAAACTTTACATAGCGTTTACATATGTCTGGTTCTACAAAGGAATTTTCTTAGTTCTTAAATTTTATACATAATAAGAAACTGCATGCTAAACATTTCTTTAAGTTTTTATCTGAAAAGAGTTGAATTTATAGAATAGAAACTGTACTAAACTAAAAATATGTTTCATTTGAGAAATGTTAAAATTGTTAACAAGCTGTAGACTATCGCTAGTTTATTTCCAGTTTCCTGCAAGAAATGAAGACTGGAAAAAACTGTCATTTTCTGGCAGCACCTGATAGATGTATCAAATTCAAGCTATTTCAAGCTTTTGAAAGAACCGAAAACAGTTTCTGGAATAAAAGCTGGAATTTGACTCTGGAATAAAGCTGTCACATTTTAGAAATTTCCAGAAATTTCCAGAACTTAACAGAAAGCTTGAAATTCATTTTGCAAGGGGTTAGTGCGAAATTTTGCGAAATTCGACGGTCAAAAAGCATCTTGGTACACGGCTTTCTCAAACGAGACTATAATCACCGGAATAATCAATGTTTCTGCTGCAATTAAATTCAATAAAATTTTTGGGTAAATGAAACGGAGGATTTTTGAGGCCCAATTTCAACATGCTGTTTGTCAACAAAAGTTGACCTTTGACCACCAAAGCAGAGGCGAGGTATATTGAAATCACACTCGCTAATCTCGATTTATTCACTAAACAATTAGAGACTCTAGGTTTACTGACACAATACAACGTGAATTGACTGTAACTACTGTAGGTCAAGGGGAACGTCTCATTGAAATTTAACTGTCTTGGTTTAAGAGTGACATATCCGGTAATTAAAATAACTGACCTAAAAATTTGCATACTAGCAAGATTCATTCCATTCCATATTTTTGCGCAAACAAGTTTCCTTAATTCACTTTGTGAACATACTGGCAAAACAAACAAAGAAAGGTATCCCCCTTTATGTAAGCATACCCTTCTTGGATTTTCCTCGAAGCCCTCAAACAACCATTGAACCAGTCGAACGCCTCATGACTTTCATGAGTTGTGCCGTGATTGTGTCGTCAGAGCTGTCATGCAAGAGATTAGGACAAAGCACACAGACCATTACGACTGCATGCGGTTCTATTCCGAGTTTGTTGGGGGACTTTGTGGCCCAAGTTCTGACAATCCAGCAAACGTTCAATGTGTAATAATAGCAAAATGTGATAAAGACATCAAGGCACACATGTGAAGTTATAAAGTGTTGGATTCTTCTCTGGATACAGAGGCTGGGCTTTTGCTCGCACGTGCGGGTAAGCTTTAAATTAAATCACTTAAATTAAGATATTGAGCAGAAAATCTCTTTGCGAAATCCGCAGATACTACCTATTACAGACTTAATGTCAAAAGCAGTATACCCGCCCACAAGAAATGGACCCTAAAAACACTGCTGCCACAGTGCCGCCGCAGTCGTATTGTTGGATATACCTCGTTCTTTAATCCATGAGGTAAGCACCGCGGCACTGCGGCACTAGCCACTCTACTCAGCTCAATTTAACCTTAAGTCGACTAACGCACTGCAGCACCAGCCATTCTACTGAATTCACTCCATCCGACGCAAACTGCGTGAAAACCACTTTCGTTCAGTTCGGCACTGCGGCTAGCGTCGCGAACGTAGATGCTCCTTTGTGGACGGGTATTCAGCAATCGCTCCAATTGCGAAAATCGAACAAGCAAGATATGTAAGACCATGTAATCATGTATCGTTGTAC
>NC_090871.1:62198840-62226340 GCF_036669935.1 Montipora foliosa | reverse complement strand
AAAGCCAATGAAGTTTCCGAAATTTCCCAGGTATATTTAAGAGCCGGATGAAAAGAGTTGATGGAGGTTATAAATTGATCTAGTTCTTCTCTGCTGGATGAAATAGTGCCGATGCAGTCGTCGATGTAGTGGCCGTATAGTTCAGGTTTGGGGCCGTTGTACTGATTAAAAAATTGGTGTTCAACATATCCTACAAAAAGATTGGCATAGCTAGGTCCCATTCTTGTGCCCATCGCTACACCATTAATTTGTTTGTAATAGTTGCCGGCAAATGAAAAACAGTTAAGCGTCAAAACTAGTTCGGCAAGGCAGAGGAGCGTTTCCGAACTAGGTTCTTTGACAGTGCGTTGATCGAAAAAGTGTTTAAGTGCTTGAAGACCTTCGCTATTAGGAATGACTGTGTATAGAGATGTAATGTCCATGGTGAAAATAAGTTAGTCTTGGCCGGAGAAATTGAAATCGCGGAAAATTTGTAGTGCGTGTGTACTGTATTTAATGTATGATGGCAAAGATTTGATAATAGGCGGCATAATCCTGTCTAAGTAGCTAGCAATGAGTTCGGTAGGGCAACTACAGGCAGAAACGATAGGGCAACCTGGGTTGTTGGGTTTGTGAATTTTAGGCAAGAAGTAAATGCACGAGGTTCTAGTGGTGTTGATGATGAGATTAGTGGCAGTGTCCGGTAATTCTTGATGAACTATAAGATTTTGAATGGTGTCTTTGACAGCACCACAGTTTCTTTAGAAACTACCCCTTCATTCCAGTTTGGTTTTAGCTGGTGTTAAGGGTTAATCCGCACTCCCCTTTCACTGCCATGTGTGATGCCCATTCATGTGGGCAGGCGCAGTTTTTGTTATTACCTCTCCAAATCGGATCACGATGCCGTGGGCAAATCGTTGTACCCAAATCTTAAACCTGATTCGATAGGCAATGGGAAGCCAATGATGTTCCTAGAGAGCTAGTATAGTAAATGGTTAGAACCCAAATGAAAACAAACACCATACTTAAGACTCCATTGGTAGTACAGTGTCTAAGTGGCTACCCACATGTATGCATTGCATACCTACTTTTTTAAACAACGCAGAGAAATACGAAAACACAATAGCTTCAATGCCCTGACTACAGGATGCTAAACTGGCACAGCAAGATTAATTGAGCAGTGAGGGAATAACTATCTTAAGCCAAATTTTCGAAAGAAAATGCCTTTCTTCATCAGGGTTCCCAAGGAATGATTTTGGCTTCTGGAGAAAGAGAGGGAAAGGCATAATTTGAATGGCCGGATTATGCATCTCTGGTATAACAACGGCCAATTCCGTCCTGACGAGCAGCCTTTCTCAATGAAAACGTGTGATCAGTTCAATTAGCTCATTCAAAGCCCCTGGATCAAAATACATGGAGTAACCAGGTATCCAGACAGAAACAAATGTGACGAAAAAACAAGCAATTCCGACATTGAATAGATTTAGACATGAAATAAAAAGTTATGAGTTTGATGTCAATTTGAGAAAATTGAATATTACACTCTTAATGGCATCCCCTCCTGTTTTTTTGCTGTCATCTACATACCGGCAGCAAATTTCCTGCCAGGGAAGCATATCTTAGGAACTTTTAATTAGCTTTCAATAAGAAAGATGAAATGGGAAGCCATCGCTTTTCTATAAGCTGTTTTCCCCTCGTTTACATGATAGAATTATCTATTTTTGATGTTCCGTGATGCCCAAGTATTTATTCTGTAACAACTGTCTCCATTAGCCGAAATCATTCCTTGGGAAACCCTGATGAAGAATGGCATTTTTCTTTCAAAATACTGGCTTGAGATAGCTATTCCTTTACTGTTCAATGAATCTTGCCGTGCCAGTTTAGCATCCTGTACTCAGAGCATTGAACCTATTGTGTATTCATTCATTTATCTTCTAGGTGCACCCCAGATCTCTGAGAAAAACTTCCTGGTTTTGATTGTCAACAATGGTGGATAAAAGGTTGGACCTATTGAAGCGGCATCTGCAAGAGCTTAGCGATGCAAGAAAGAAGGGAGACAGACAAGGCAAGTGTTTGGCTTATTTCAATCTTGGTACATACTATCAGGGCACAGCTGACTTAAATCAGGCCGTAACAAATTACACAGAAGCATTAGCCATTTTTAAGGAAGTGGGTTTCAGAGCGGGAGAAGGAGCAGCCTATGGCAATCTCGGCAACACTTATCAAAGTCTTGGTTATTTCAAGCAAGCCATAGAGTACCACCATCAAGATCTTAGTATTGCAAAAGAGGAAGGGAACAGGGCTGGAGAAGGGAGAGCTTACTGCAATCTCGGCAACGCTTATCAAAGTCTTAGTAATTTCAAGCAAGCCATAGAGTACCACCATCAACATCTTAGTATTGCAAAAGAGGTAGGGGACAGGGCCGAAGAAGGAAGAGCTTATGGCAATCTCGGCAACGCTTATCAAAGTCTTGGTAATTTCAAGCAAGCCATAGAGTACCACCATCAACATCTTAGTATTGCAAAAGAGGTAGGAGACAGGGCCAGAGAAGGAAGAGCTTATGGCAATCTCGGCAACGCTTATAAAAATCTTGGTCATTTCAGGCAAGCCATAGAGTACAACCATCAACATCTTAGTATTGCAAAAGAGGTAGGGGACAGGGCCGGAGAAGGAAGAGCTTATGGCAATCTCGGCAATGCTTATCAATGTCATGGTAATTTCAAGCAAGCCATAGAGTACCACTATCAACATCTTAGTATTGCAAAAGAGGTAGGAGACAGGGCCGGAGAAGGAAAAGCTTATGGCAATCTCGGCAATGCTTATCAAAGTCTTGGTAATTTCAAGCAAGCCATAGAGTACAACCATCAAAATCTTAGTATCGCAAAAGAGGTAGGGGACAGGGCCGGAGAAGGAAAAACTTATTGCAATCTCGGCAATGCTTATACAGGTCTTGGTAATTTCAAGCAAGCCATAGAGTACCACCATCAAGATCTTAGTATTGCAAAAGAGGTAGGGGACAGGGCTGGAGAAGGAAGAGCTTATGGCAATCTTGGCAATGCTTATAAAAGTCTTGGTAATTTCAAGCAAGCCATAGAGTACCACCATCAACGTCTTAGTATTGCAAAAGAGGTAGGGGACAGGGCCGGAGAAGGAAGAGCTTATGGCAATCTCGGCAATGCTTATAAAAGTCTTGGTAATTTCAAGCAAGCCATAGAGTACCACCATCAACATCTTAGTATTGCAAAAGAGGTAGGGGACAGGGCCGGAGAAGGAAGAACTTATGGCAATCTCGGCAATGCTTATAAAAGTCTTGGTAATTTCACGCAAGCCATAGAGTACCACCATCAAAATCTTAGTATTGCAAAAGAGGTAGGGGACAGGGCTGGAGAAGGAAAAACTTATTGCAATCTCGGCAACGCTTATCAAGGTCTTGGTAATTTCAAGCAAGCCATACATTACCACCATCAACATCTTAGTATTGCAAAAGAGGTAGGGGACAGGGCCGGAGAAGGAGCAGCCTATGGCAATCTCGGCAGCGCTTATCAAAGTCTTGGTAATTTCAAGCAAGCCATAGAGTACCACCATCAACATCTTAGTATTGCAAAAGAGGTAGGGGACAGGGCCGGAGAAGGAAGAGCTTATGGCAATCTCGGCAATGCTTATCAAAGTCTTGGTAATTTCAAGCAAGCCATAGAGTACAACCATAAAAATCTTAGTATTGCAAAAGAGGTAGGGGACAGGGCCGGAGAAGGAAAAACTTATTGCAATCTCGGCAATGCTTATACAGGTCTTGGTAATTTCAAGCAAGCCATGAAGTACCACCATCAAGATCTTAATATTGCAAAAGAGGTAGGGGACAGGGCCGGAGAAGGAAGAGCTTATGCCAATCTCGGCAATGCTTATAAAAATCTTGGTAATTTCAAGCACGCCATAGAGTACCACCATCAACATCTTAGTATTGCAAAAGAGGTAGGAGACAGGGCCGGAGAAGGAGCAGCCTATGGCAGTTTCGGCATCGCTTATCAATGTCTTGGTAATTTCAAGCGAGCCATAGAGTCACAACAAAAACGTCTTAGTATTGCAAAAGAGGTAGGGGACAGGGCCGGAGAAGGAGCAGCCTATGGCAATCTCGGCAGCGCTTATCAAAGTCTTGGTAATTTCAAGCGAGCCATAGAGTACCACCATCAACATCTTAGTATTGCAAAAGAGGTAGGGGACAGGGCCGGAGAAGGAGAAGCCTATGGCAATCTCGGCAACGCTTATAGAAGTCTTGGTAATTTCAAGCGAGCCATAGAGTACCACCATCAAGATCTTGGTATTGCAAAAGAGGTAGGGGACAGGGCCGGAGAAGGAGGAGCTTATTGCAATCTCGGCAATGCTTATCAAAGTCTTGGTTATTTCAAGCAAGCCATAGAGTACCACCATCAACATCTTAGTATTGCAAAAGAGGTAGGGGACAGGGCCGGAGAAGGAGGAGCTTATTGCAATCTCGGCAATGCTTATAAAAGTCTTTGTAATTTCAAGCAAGCCATACAGTACCACCATCAACATCTTAGTATTGCAAAAGAGGTAGGAGACAGGGCCGGAGAAGGAGCAGCTTATGGCAATTTCGGCATCGCTTATCAAAGTCTTGGTAATTTTAAGCAAGCCATAGAGTACCTCCATCAAGATCTTTGTATTGCAAAAGAGGTAGAGAACAGGGCCGGAGAAGGAAAAGCTTATTGCAATCTCGGCAACGCTTATACAAGTCTTGGTAATTTCAAGCAAGCCATAGAGTACCACCATCAACATCTTAGTATTTGCCAGGAAACGGAGGACCCAATAGGGCTGGCAAGCGCATGTTATAATATTGGTCTTGTTCATGGATTTTTTGGCTGCTTGAGCAAAGCTCTTAATTACTATCGTCTAAGCATTTATTATTTTGATGAAGTTAGGCATCTTCTTCAGTCAGAGGATGCATGGAAAATAAGCTTTCGTGACACAAAGGGGTGTGCGTACACCGCTTTGTGGACAGCACTCTTGAAGAATGGAGAGGTTGATGAAGCCTTGTATGCTGCTGAGCAAGGACGAGCACAGGCTTTGGTAGACATTTTAAAGATGCAATACAGCATTAATGGGAAACCTACGATGAAGGTAACTATCTCTTTGGTTATGAAAGATCTACCTTCACAAACTGTGTTTACAGCACTTCAAGGAAACACGATCAACTTCTGGTTGCTAAGAGATGATATCGGGATAAATTTTAGACAAAAGAAAATCGAAAATGGAACTGCCAAGTCTCTGATGAAAAGTACTTTAGAACAGATCAATGCAGGGGCCGTTTTGCGATGCGAGAATCGTTCACTTGAAAGACAAGGCAGCGACTTCTCGAGCAGTAGGGAAGGTGTTGAAGAAACCTTTCGGTATTTGAGCTTTTCTGTGCACCCTTTGCAGCCCTTGTATGATGTCTTAGTCAGTCCTATAGCGGACTTGATCCAGGGTGATGACTTAGTGTTTGTTCCTGATGGACACTTTTGCCTGGCTCCTTTTTCTGCAATGAGTGACTCTGTAAGGATCCGTGTAATTCCCTCGCTGACTGCTTTAAAATTGATCACTATGGCAACTGACAACTTCGAAAGTAAGAATGAAGCGCTGCTTGTAGGCGATCCGTGCTTGAGCGAAGTCACTTACGGCACTGGTGAACCCATGTATGGACAGCTGCCGTGTGCAAAAAATGAGGTGGATATGATTGGAAAACTTCTGCAGACCACGCCTCTGACAGGAAAAAATGCAACCAAAGCTGACGTGCTAAAAAGAATGAAGTCAGTTGCTTTAATCCACATTGCTGCACACGGAGATGCCGAATTTGGAGAAATTGCTTTGGCCCCAAATCCCGAACGCACATCTAAGATCCCTATAAAGGAAGATTACATGTTATCATTGAGCGATGTTCAAGCAGTTCGTCTTCAGGCAAGACTGGTTGTGCTGAGTTGCTGTCATAGTGGCCAGGGAGAGGTAAAATCTGAGGGTATTGTGGGAATAGCCAGGGCTTTCCTGTGTGCTGGTGCCCGGTCTGTTCTGGTGTCACTCTGGGCAATCGACGATGAAGCGACCTGGATGTTCATGAAGAGTTTCTACCAACACTTGGCAGATAGAAAAAGTGCAAGTGCAGCTCTTCACCATGCCATGAAATCTCTTCAGGAGACAAAAAATTATTCGGCCATAAAATACTGGGCACCATTTGTCCTAATTGGCGATGATGTCACCTTTGAATTTGGGGAGCTCAAACACGAAAAGAATGGTAAGTGCCATTTAAATATAACTTTAATGACTGAATCGCTGTACTTTGTTCATGTTTTTAATCAGGAATTTGTCGAAAGGAGCAGGTACGTTCCTCACAGAGAAATGGCTTTATAAACGGTTGTCAGAGTGGATATTTTTACTCGAACTGCTTTGGCTAATACCTGAATTAAATAATGTCTGCATTCACTGAGTCAGCTACTTCAGCTTCCTGCAGAAAGCTAGCTGTTTGAGCCCGTGTTATGATGGAGTGACTGTGAAACTGATCGGTGATTGTCGATTTGTTATGTCAAGTGAAGTGAGTTATTGAGGTCTTCAAGTCTACATGTCAAAGTAACAGTGAATAGGAATTGTTGCTATTAACTTCAGCACAAACAGTTAAATGAATGAATTAAGATAATTATTTACTTGTTAATCAGAACAAAATTCATTATTGCCATTTAATCCACTACTTGTTTCTTTCTTGCTGGTTTTGTTTTTTCAGAAACGATGTCCAAAACGTGAGAAACTTACTTGGACTGTGATACGTCGATATGTTATTTTCCTTTCCTCGATTATATGAGTTATTGAAAACAATTTAATCATTGATACCTTAGTACCAGTCAGACACAAGATATCATGCCAATTATAGTTAAAGTACCATGAGATCTCAGTAGTATTAAGATACTGTCCAAGTCCTTTCATTTGTGCCTTGTTTTGTAAGCATCTGTTCCAGGATTAGTTAATCACTTGATAAATCAGGGACAGGCAAAACGGTTTGTTTCCATAACTGAGGATCTAGCCGTCTTGTTATTTTGGCCCTTGAAAATAACTCCAAGCTTTTGCGGTATGTTTCTCAGGTGACATGTATACTCTTTAGCTTGCTATACCAACTTTCCATTTACAATATCATTAAGTGACAGCCTCGGGGAATGTGTATTTTCTGTGTTTCTGTAAGGTTGGCCAAAGCTAAATAAGCAAATTAATTGTTTCGAGAGGCAAATGTCTATAAGCTTAAAAACAACCTAGGAAAGTAGAAGTGTTTGGAAATTACAACAATTTTAATGTAGCATTCACATTGAAATGATATGGAAATTCCTGGAACAAAACGCTTTATTCCCAAAGGGTTTAAATGGAGCACAACATCGAGTTAGCCGATTTGTTTATTGTTTATTTTTCCGCAAAACGTGGTTCAAAAACAGACACTTTTGTGACGCTGATGAGGACTAGGACAATTTGGGTAAATCTAACTCTTTGGTAATGGACTCTTGCTAGGGCCTGAAACCAAACAAATGTAGTTTTGCATGTTGATTTTGTGATATTTTGTCACAGAGGGACTGGACCAATGCAAAATAATTCAATGAAATGGGTGATTCCTTAAAACTTCTAGAAGGTAAAAAGGTGTGTGGGGTAAAAGTTGCCTGATCTCTTAATTAATTGTGTGCATTTTAAACCCCTAGGGAGGTGGGACTTTGCCCATGCATATGCTTGTGGAAATTTTTTGAATTTTAAAAATGGTATGACTAGCCGAGTCACGTCATTTCATACCATTTCGCACCATTGTAAACGTTGGTCAGTAACTCTTGAGTTGACAAAGGTATTAAAAGGGAAGCATTCCATCCTTTCTCCATGTTAAAACTGAGGGCAGGATGGGCACCCATCTCCTAAACTGAGCACCCCAAATCGAGAGTAAGGTCTAAGGTCTACTTCTCCACTACCATAGTCACGTCGACCACGGCTGAACGTGCAAACAGATTCAATCCGAGCTAAAGTCTTTGTCTAGCTCTCCTCCACTTATGCAAATTTGGAGTATTTTGTACCTGCTATGAACGGTTATCACTTCTTTCCATCCCTCAAACTGACATTTCCCTTTTTATTCAACTTATACGACGTACAGTCTACTTTAGACTTCAAATCTACTTCAAAGATTTTAAACAAGCTGAGAAGATTCAAAATAGGCGAGGCAAAGAGTTGAACCCGGATCGATGGCTTCACCTTGCAGTTTCTGATATCCTCTAGACCAACAAGACAAGCTCCTGGAAAGTCGAATTTTTAGAGTATTGACATAATAGTACCTAGCAAAACAAAGGTTAACCTTCTTCAACGGGGTTTTTAGACCTAAATACTGTAGATCAGTGCTGTCATTCTGCTTGTTTTCATTGTATTTAGAGCTGTAAGCTTTTCAATGTTAACATGGCATAATGCGTCGTGTAATTGTTACGAAATGTCTAATGTCAGTTTTAGGGATGGAAGTTAGTGTTGACTATTATGAACTCACATGTTCATTTCCAAGTCCTTGATAATGGCGTGATGAGGTCGCCGAAACGTCGGAAGTTTAGCTTTTTATCGCTAGTTTTTACATGTCCGTATTTCACTGTTTTCATCTTTATTTGGTAATTTAACATTTATGTTTCCTGATTTCTTTTTAGGGGATTTAACAATCATGTAATTAAAGTTCCGTTTATCAGAGCAGTAGAAATGTTGTTTATATAAAGTAAGAATAAAAGAGGACCAAGGGAACTACTCTGTGGTACATCACATTTCATTGTTTGTTTGTTTTTGCCATTTGGCCAAAAATCGCGATTTTCAAGAATTTTGGAAAAATCGTTATTTCTCTTCTAATAGGTCATATTTAAAGTGTTTTAGTATAGCACAAATCTATGGTAGTTAAGCTTTGCATCCATAAAAATTAGGCTATAAGGTGACTCGTATTTCCTAGTTTTTTGGCCTTGCGAAGTTTGCCCAAAAATGATTTGACGATAGGTCTATCCTGATTGGGCTGACAAACTGGAAAATGGTGCTTCAAAAATGGCAAAGAAGTGCTTAAATAATGCTCAACTTTTGAAAAAGGTGCTCGAAATTTACTGATTTTCATCGGTATGCCTATTTTTTTTAAAAAAAGAATTGCCCTTTCGTTAAGTTGTTTATAAATGTTCAGAGAACTAAAACATTAATGTCTTTTGAGCAAAAAAAATTCCTCAGTGAAATGTACTTTAAAGCCTGTGATGATTTCAAATTGCTTCACTTCAAACGCAACATTTCAACCATGTAACTTTTCGGGTGTTTAATTTAAATTAAAGGGTGTTCAAGGTTTTGTACGCGCCTTTGTACATGTGCTATACGAATACATGAGAAAATCCTGTAATCTTACTACAGATTGAAACTGTTCGATAGTGACTTAAGTTTCTTTTGGAAACATTATTTGTCCGAAAAAAATACATGGTGGTTGTCAAATCGTCATTGGCCACAATACTTACCCACTGGAGAAAGTTATCTGGCCTTTGAACTACTCGCGCCATGTGCCGCTATCCATATTTCATTGTGTGCATACACATAGAAATCGTAATCTTATTTATAAAGCCCTTCAAAGGTTTGACTCCCAATTTCATTACCACGAAATAACTGAATATATGTGATATCAACCGGATTAATGTCCCGTTTACTCTCCATTCAACCTGTTAAGGCAACTACTTACGGTCTTTACTCTTTTTTTTCACTGGTAGGAAACTTTGGAACTCTTTTCCTCTCCACATTAGATTACTAATACTAACTATAGTAAAGGAGTTTCAACCACTCTTCTAAACTTAGATAAATTCATGTGACTGGTGACTGCTGTACTTTTTGTAAATAGTTTCGATTTTTATACGTTTTCATAGATATAATTTCATTTTTACTTAATCTATTTTTTCGAAGACAATCAACTCCCTGCTATTTCAAATTCGAGTTGAAATACAGATGTTGCTGTTTTTGTTGAACAACCGGGACCATGGTATCGATACCTCCAAATATCGTAACTGCTCATCAGTTGGAACAATTTTACTATTAGTTTTGGCTCCTATTAATGCTATTTCATTTGCAGTTTATAGTAACCTAGCCTAGAGACTTGTCCTAACAGATGGCAATAGTGGGGGTTTAGGAGTGGTAACCTCCAATTTAAGATCACCGCTTCTTGACTATTAACAATTTAAGAAATAGAGGACGTTTTCCGTGTTTCCATAGCCTCATCTAAACACGAGGGGGAGTTGGGAGAATTCGAGACAGCTATGCAAACCCGAGACGCAGTCGAGGGTTTGCACAACATGGAAACACGAAAAAAAGTCCTGTATTGCTTTTATAAAATATTCCTCAAAGATGATTCGAAAAATGAAGGAAAATGCTGTTTTTTTACTTCTTGATTCAAACAGATTTTCTTGGTATACGCTCATATTTCCTACCAGCCAATCAAAACGCACGTCTGGCTACAGAATCAATCAAAATTCGTGTGGTGTCACAGCCGTGTTTCCATACTCTCATTTAAACACAGCTATTGACCAATGAGAGTGGGCATACTATCCTAATTATTTTATAAAGAGAGGTTAAGGGGAAAGTACGGTCTAGAAAAAGTTTCTCTAAATTGCTAAAACTTCCCCCGGAAATTCGAAAAATAATTGCCGTTTTGTCCAGTTCCCTGTAAAAATGTGACAAGAGCACTTTGAAGTTGCCTCTTTCGTGACTTGGAGAGCGCCATCTTGGATATGACGTAGCAATAATCAACAAACATGTTCGACCTCACCAAGTTCTTCGTTACCCGATCACTTTCTCGATGTTGTGTGACCTTTCTGCTCCAAGAAATCCAAATGTAAGATGAACTATGGTATACTGTCTTGTGGTTCAATGGCTAGTAGACCAAGTAGGCCATCAGTGCGACAGAAACTCAAGTCACTTAATACTATGTACTTATTGACTGAGTGAGAGGGCCGGACGCGAAAATATATGGCCAGAGGTCATGGCGTACGGACCGAGCACAGCGATGCGCCATGACCGAGGGCCAAATATTTTCCCGTCCGGCCCGACCTAACTCGGTCAATAAGCATTTTATCATATGACCACCGCGCTTTTCCTTTTTTTATTTTTTTCGGGTAACAAAATTCGGAATGTTCACTTACGTCGCTCATTTTGAAAAGTCGGGATTTATATAGCAACAAAGTTGTTTTAGTTCGCATCTCGCGCGCGCTTTTATTGCAAAACTATTGAGAAAATCCCCGTATGAGGGCTGGACGGCTTTTTCCGCCCCTGCTCACGCCATCGCGTACGGCCCTCATACGGGGATTTTCTCAATAGTTTTGCAATGAAAGCGCACGCGGGGCCGTACGGGTCATATGATAATTGTAGACTCTCTGGTCAATCAAACTAGGCGGCAATTAATCAGCCAGAGCAAATGTAAACAAGACAAAAACCTTGAACATGCGACATAGAAATATTTGACAAGCCCACCTTTTCTTTTTCACTCTCTTCCTTCTGCGACAGCTGTCTTTGATGCTTCAGCAAATGTATTTGTTTCGCCGACGAAACTTTCAGATTTTGTTCAATACACACAGCTAGGTCTTTTCACAGCAACAATTACCGCTGTTGGGGTTTTATACGCTTTCGAGGGGGATGAAACTAGACACATGTCTAGACTCAGAACACATATTAACATTTAAAAAACAGAAGATTCCACCGAAAAATGAAAATGTAAAGAAAAGTTGGCCTGCGAAAATAAAACACGGATGGATTCCTCAAACCTGAAAACCTGACTGCTATATATTGTCTGTTTGGGTCTGTCATATTGCTAAGGAGGACTTCAAGCAGGATCTTCAGGTATATGAATATTGGTCTTGGTAACATTTCTCTTCATACTGAAATCTCAGTCAAACAGTCCAAAATATCATTATATTGGAGCCAGAAAATTGAATCAAGCAATGAATAGACGACTTTCACTGTTATGCGCTTTTCCAGGTAGTAAAATAAACAACTTGAAATGTAGTTAAATTTTGTTAGCTTCATAGACACTACTGAAACGATTTACTCTCACCACTCTGGAACGAAGAAACGAAAAAATCATAGCAAAATCGGAGTTGCCAAAAAATTGAGACCGTTAGGACAAGCCCATTTGAGGAAACTTTATTAGGCAACATATATACACTAATGCCTTTCGTAATCTTTGGCCAGTCCCGAATTTAAGTTCACTTCGGCGCTCTAAGAGAGCCTTGACGACAATACTCACTTAAGATTGCTTATTTCTCAATTATGAGGTAAAAGTAATTGCAAAATATTTGTTATGATAACAAAGCATGATTGTAATCAGTTTTCCCGAATTTCATGCTAAGTATTCTTGTGGCTCAGTCGGTAGAGCAGCGGTGATCTAACCCGAAAGTCGTAAGTTCAATTCCCGACCCTGATCAGAGTTGTTCTCTGTCATTGTGTGGACCCAATTCCATTAGTAGGGCTAATACTCACATGGTCTATATGGGTAGAAAACAAGCACTTCACATTACCCTCTAATAGTTGAGTCTGTCAAGTTTATATGGCCGAGTTCTAATACTTTGTGAAAACTGTAAATCAACCGTTATTATACCAGGGAAATACCGGGAGCAAATCCTTTCGGAGTCGAGTGAAGAAGCAGCGAATAGGCCGAGTTCAATATATCAATATTAAGGCGTGGCTACGAGGCCTTATGGTCAAATTTTACGGCTCGGTTCTGTTTTCTTTGTCTCACAAGTCTCAAGGAGGAGTTCTAAACAAAACAGTCTTGGAATTTAACCGTAAAGCCTCGTAGCTAACCATGTGTGAATATTGACATATCGAACGTGTGCTATTAGGAATACGGTACTCAATCCCAGGCCACCTTAGAGGAAGGCGAATGCTTTCACTGCGCCACATCTGTTCCCCCAAAGACGAAAATTGTTGTGAAAAAAATTGGGAAAACAGGAATTTAGCAAAGTGTTTATAGGATTTAGAACTCTTGAGCAAAGACCAACCAAAAGATCTAACTTTGCATTCCGGTCAGACGGGTTTGCAGCTAATGATATACTTTTTCCTGTCTTCAAGTAACTCGTGAAAGTTGTTCTGAAAGAGAACCTTTGCAATAAGCCACCATCTCTGTTGTCGTGTGACGGTTGTCGAAATCTTCTTCTCTGAACTACAGTCAGAACTGGACGAAAAATATAAATTACTATCCGGGAAACAGGAAACCTGAACCGTTGGTTATCAAATTGATGTTGCAGCACCATTGGTCTCACTTGGTATATTAAAATTGACTTTCCGTTGAGTGGGCGGCAAAAATTCGCAATTGATGGTTTACGATAAAAATTTGTTTGGCGTTTGCGGCATATGGCAGGATTCTTCATTTCAAAAATGCCTTTCCCTTTTCTTGAGAATTTGCTGTGTCCCTCTTGTTTTTTTAGAATCTGTTAGATAACTAGCGAACAGGCAAGAAAGAAGCCGAAATCAAGCGTACAAGTTCCCAGATTTTTGGTGGAACTTAAAGTTCAGCCTGCCGTTCCCTGCAAATCCTTGGAGACCCAGGCGCAATCCAGTGGGGAGGGGAGAAAGGGGAAAAAATTCTCACGATCAAGAAAAAAGGGCCCTTCCCGATCTTGTTTCCACCCCCACCCCAACGGAATGCCGCAAACGTGGATAGTAACAAAAGGAACTTTATTTAAGTGTCTAGTCTTCTGGCGCTGGAGCATTAATTGGGGACACTGTAAACTAAAATCAATAATTAACACAAACCAAGTTAAATGCTGGGTTTTGAGTAGAGGGAAAAACCGGTGTACGCGGAGAAAAACCTCTCGCTGCAGAGTAGAGAACCAACAAACTCAACCCACATATGACATCGAATCTGTGAAATGAACCTGGCCCACATTGGTGGGAGGCGAGTACTCTCACCACTGCGCCATCCTTGCACCATCCTTGCACCATCCTTGCACTCCATAATAATGTATGTCATTTGAAGCCTTTCCTTGTACAAGATGTTGGATATTTGATCAAAAAAGGGAACGGCAAACGCAAGTGTGGCTTCTTCCTTTCAGTTACCGGTACAACCTACCGCGATTCCAGCGACAATTAGCAAAACATTTTAGCAAAAGCATTATCAAGTGTGTTGCGTAACATTTAAACCACAGTTGCTCCCAGCCTCCAGCAAAGAATTATCCATTTCTGGGACTTTTGTCGGAAAGGTCTCTGTGTCATTCTTCCTAAAAGGTCTTTTTACAATATTAGGCCTAAAGGGAATTAACAAAATCTGTGAAACGTTACATCAGTTGAACCCGATTTCAGGTACGACTGTCCTGGAATATTAAATGATGAATGCTCCAATCTCAGCTACCACATATTAATAACTCAAAATCATGATTGTTCCCACAGAAATATCAAATAGTGTATTAAGAAATGCTATATCTGCAAATATTTAACAATTATTCTACAAGGGCGCGCTGGATATGAAGTGATAGATAACGTTAACTGAATAGAATGTAATGTGAAGTGCTAGATTTCAATCCCATATGAACCATGTGAGCGTTAGCCCTACAGATGGAAATGGGCCCACACAAGGACAGAGAAAAACTCCGACCAGGGTGGGAATTGAACCCACGACCCTCGGGTTAGATCTCCGCCGCTCTACCGACTGAGCTACAAGGTCAGACGGGAGCAGGCCGTGGGAAGTGAAGATGTTAAAGTCACGGCAATGAACATGTACAAGTACAAGGTAAGGTTACGTTTATAGAAACGTTAGCCGTGTAGCACTTATATTTTAAACAGATTTAACTAAATAGAGTGTAATGTGAAGTGCTAGATTTCAATCCCATATGAACCATGTGAGCGTTAGCCCTACAGATGGAAATGGGCCCACACAAGGAAAGAGAAAAACTGCGCGGAAATTATTTTCGCCCATATCTTAGTATCTTCACGTGTGCCATAGATGGTTTTCACGTGACGTCATCGCCGCCATGTTGGTGGACGAAAACAAAAGATCTCTCATTAGCGTCTTTTGTTCGTCCACCAGAAGTCGTACGTTTCTCTATTGTTATTGGTGTCTCTGACGCTATGGAGAAAAAAAAAATGTGAATAAAAGTTCCTTTCCGCATTCTCAAATATTGGACATTGCTGAATGGCTTTCTACTCGCAGTGCAAACGCAGTCGGCCGGGTGGTTTCATATTTCTTGCTTTTCATTTAATTTTTATTCGGGTAAAAGGTCATTCTCTGCCATAAAAACATGGCGATGCGAAGGCGTATTAGTTTTTTTAACTGTGTCACCGGGTTACATTGCCTACCACTGACTCCAAAGTTCGATCGAAACCAAAAATGACTTGATATGTTGCAGGGCATATTTACGCCCGTTACCGTTAAACGCATCCGTTTTATTTTGCAAATAAATACGCACAAACTCCAGAAATAGTTACTGAGTCACATAGCATCACTGCGAGACAGCAACGGAGCTGAGGCCCGCTACCGAACAAAATCAATCGGAATGGTCTTGTGCTGACAAAAGTGTCACAGCGAGCGTGACACAAAAACGAAATGAAACCTTAAATTTTCCATACTCACGGAATCAAATGAACAAGGAGCTGTTCAACCGGTAGCCTTCCACGCAGGCGTTCTTAGGGCTTCGTCACGCGTTCCTCACTCACTAACGTCTGCTAAAACAAAAAACCACTTCCGTTCAACGACTGTTTGCTCACTATTTAAAAAAACCAATCAGCATTAACTAATTGTGTTGTGCATAGCCAATCAGATGCTGCGAAAGAATGCCATACAAAAAACGGCCTCTGGTTGGTCGGTAATCCACGAACGGAAGTGGATATTCGTTTTCGCAGACCTTAGTGGGGGAAGAACGCCCGACAAATCCCTAATAACGTGAGCGTGGGAAGCTATCCAACCAGTTGCTCTGGTGGGAAGACAGATAAATCATGATTCTCGCGGTGGAGCCTGATTTTAGTAACATGAACTAAAGGTACATAAAAAATTCGATCGTAAACAGCAGTAATGTAGCAGATCTCGTAACATGCTGTTGTTTGGTGTTGTAAGCAGCTTCTTTATAAGTCTAGGTAACTGTTTTAATTGTTTAGATTTTTGATTTTGGCTTTGGTATCGAGCCAACAGACCATTTCCGAGTTCATGTCAGCCTCCTCCTCAAAACGAGGCTAAGTGCGAGGTTTTTCCCATGAAAATTAGTTTTCATTTATATGTAAAGTAGGACTAATTTTCATAAGAAAAACTGTGCTCTTGGACTTGATTTGAAGAGGAAGCAGACGTGAACTAAGAAATGGCCTATCACATTCTACATTACCGGCGATAGCTGCTACAAGTCGTAAAAAGGAGAAAAAAAAAAGGATGCCTCGGAGGTATTATCTTTTTTGGGAAAATTCCTGTTGAGGCTAATCGTACCACGTGCTTTACCACCGCAAAAAATGATTTTCCTATACAAATAAGCGCCCTAGTTCTTCTTGACCAGAAGCTTCTCCAAGAAGAGCGACGGAATCTGGTTACTAATACTGGCACACCATCCTTTGAGAGCAGTAATTTTGATCTTCACGTTCAATTTGTTTCACAGCTATACGTTTTTTGACACATTCCTAAATCGACGAATCATTGTCCATGTAATTAACTATCAATTGTTCTTTTTATTAAAGATTCTCTGTTTTTAAGTGTCGTGCTACTTGTCTCGCTCGGTTGTTCGCTACTGTGCCATTCAACTTTCTGCTTGTGTTGTCTAACGGCTTCCTCAACTCTCGCATCCATCATTTCCTCTGTTAGTACACCATCGGGTGAACCATACGCACTAGCCTAAAATACAACAAAAAACAAAGTATTCATGCCATTTGAAAGGTCATTTCGCATTATTCCAATCCTTTTGCGATGGTTCCTAGCTTTTTCTACACGTTAGAAGTGAACTCTCCGTTGAAGAACAGCGTATGATCACCGTTAAGTTAGCAGGGAGGATGGAAAATTCATCGTCGCCACCCTTTGCGAACCACATACTATAAGAGTGGCCGGAAAAATTGAAAAGCTTTTGCAGTGAATGCGTGTTGTGCGGGCGTGCAGTGCGTGCGATGAGTGCGTACAAAGCGTGCAGTGAATCCGTGAGACACGTACAAAGCGTGAACCCTTTAGACTTTTAGGAGTCGTGTTGAAAACAATTAAATAAAATTAAAACAACATGAGACCAAACTGGAAGGAGTTAGTAAGTTGCCTTTCTCTTCCCTTCTTATTCATTTATAATGACCAACTCGCGTTCCAGTAGGCACTCTTAACATAGTTTCTCCACCTTATTTATTACTCGCATGGGCCACGAAGTCTAGTCCCATTGAGACCCGATGCCCGTCCCGTGCCCGGTGCCCAAGCACGGACGTCACCAACATGAATTTTGATCGAACAGCACCTGCCCAAAATACTTGACTACGATTTGTTGTTTTGTTTGCCAAAAACAATCCCTGACTTATTGTTCACTACATCCAAATTCCCCTCTTTTAGCAGCGGCCCACCCTACGGACTTGGAAACTGGCAAAAATCTGTTTATACCGAATCGATGCCTGTGTCCCAGCATCGGGAACGAGGCAGGATGTCCCAAGGAAGCCCGAGAAACCCACCTGCCAAGCAATTGCTATCTTGGAAATTTCCCGACCCGACAGTCCTTCGCTCGCTGTAGCTATTTGTTGACACTTCACGTTGAAGTCGAAATTTGCAATCTTTAACCGACTGAAATGAAATCACAATCACTACGGTTAATTTACTTCCCGATAACCAAGAGGCTACTGCATAATATAAATCGGCTTTGTCTCATTAGTAAACGCCGTACTTTTTGTGAATCTGCACTTGCAAAAGAAGAAAGGATGGACAATCGCCGCTTAGAGGAAGCACTGTTAATCAAGGGAAACACTGAGTTTGGCTGCCACCGGTGTGCTGCAACTCACCTTGTTCGCGAACCCGTCGTAGCTGGCTTCAACACGTGCTCTTCAAAATACTGTCGAACCAGTCTCACTCTTTCTTCTAATGACGGCAAAGCAAATTCGACCATCTCGTCCAACCGGTCATTGATTGCCCAGTCAAACTGGTCTGGCTGGTTACTGGCGAGAACTAACATGAACCTGTGAACAAGAACAGCCAAACCAACCAATCATAACCCGAAGAAACGCGTTCAGAACGAGTCCGGACGCGGCAAACAGTGGCAGAATGCGTTCCAGCAAGTGGAAATGGATTTGCTGTGGTCTCTGATGGACTGAAAATGACGCAAGAGTTTGAAAGCTTATTCCCAAGCGAAACGATGCAATCGCAAAATTACTTTTACTGCTGAGTGAGAACCATCTTTATTTGATACTGTAAAAGGTGTACACCAGTTGAATTGGAAGAGAATGCAATTAATGCGCCGGGAGAGACTGGTTCAGTTACCCATAGTACTCCATGGCCTTAAGTTTTGGCATGCACGGG
Source organism: Montipora foliosa (assembly GCF_036669935.1). Classification (NCBI taxonomy): domain Eukaryota; kingdom Metazoa; phylum Cnidaria; class Anthozoa; order Scleractinia; family Acroporidae; genus Montipora; species Montipora foliosa. The sequence continues at coordinate 62,207,877 of NC_090871.1, read as the reverse complement.
CGGCCATTTTGTTTTGACCATCAGCTTCGCTATTAGGCTGATTTAGCAACAGAACGGGAACGTCAGTGGCGACGTCGCGCGCAGAAAAACTACCAATGAGAATTTAGAATACAGAAGAAAAGAGTGGAGTCTATTCTATTCTGAATTCTCATTGGTGTTTTTTCTGTGCGCGCCGCCGCCACTGACGTTCCCTTTCTGTTGCTAAATCAGCCGATTATAGCTGTGAGTACTTTCTTTATTTTCAATTTTTATATTAATTTAACTTGTTACTGTTGGTGGGAAAGTAAAAAAAGAAAAACGTATCCAATTAAGTATTTGTATGTTTTTTTAATATCGCATGAAAGCAAACAGAAAACGTTTTGTGTCCTTTACTGAACAGAACTGAATAATCCAGAGATGAAGCAGATATACAATTATATTAATTCCTCAAAGGCCATAAAGCGGGTTGACCAAGGCAGCTCGAGCATCATTTTCCGAGATGTTTAGTCATTCAAGTTGAAGTATTTATTGTGTGTTTGACCTCATTTAAATACCACTTTCATCTATTTTAATTAAAATATTTAGGTCTGATTGAGTATGTTTGAATGAATTTTCTTTCTTGACGGGAAACTGATAGTCAGATGTATGAATTGAAATGGTCATGTCAGTGTTAGGACGAATAAACCGATTGGCAGGGAATCATTTGTTTGGTATTTTTTCAATTAAATTCGCAGCCAAACGATGAACGAAAAGTCCTCAAGTTCAAAGACTGACTGGAATCTATGTGTTGTATGTCAATGGAGTAAGGCCGAGACACTTTAGTGCCCTGTAGACTCGAAGAGGTCAGATGTTGGGTCAGGTTACAAGACCCTTGCAGAAAATATTCAGCAATTTAACCAACTGCGATGCATGCCAGTTCAAATAAACTTATCTAGACTGGATGAAGGTGACGGAATAGAAAGTACGTTTTTGCATTACAGGGCCTGATGGCATAAGAGTTGCTATTTGCTCTTCAATTCGACTAAGCTTAACAGAGCCAAAAAAAGACATGCTCCAACACCAGATGAATCGGTGAACAGTAACTATACCCGATCTTGTGCCTCAACCTCTTCACAGGCAGATGACTCAGAGAAGAGTCGGCCGGGAGCCTTGAAAAATCCTCTGCATAATGTTTGCACTTTTGAATTGGATGCTCGTGTCCGGAAGTGTGCCTTTGCTCTTCAAGATCAAAAGCTGTTGGCCAAATTGAGTGCCGGTGATTTGGTAGCTTTAGAAGCAAACTATCATTCTTCGTGTATAACTTCGCTGTACAAGAGAGCTGAAACAGTTTGCAAAGACCAGGCCGCTGATACCAAATTTCAGCTTGAAGGCATTGCACTGGCGGAGCTTATCACCTATATTGAAGAGTCTTGTGAATCTAGTGATTCAATTACCGTATTCAAATTGGTTGATCTGGCTAATATGTATACCTCACGGATGGAGAAATTGGGTGCAGATATAGAGGCCCGTGTCCATACACGCGACTAAAAGAGCGCCTTTTATCCCACATTCCTGGCCAGATCAGCAAGAATTATCCGGGGTGATATGCTAGAGTTGAAAAGCACATTTAATGGTCTTTTCGACCCCAACTGCCAGATGAAGTCCGTACCAACATCACTATTAGCCTTAGTTAACATGATTCTGTATGGACCAAGCATTCAGACCCAGGCTTCTTCTTGTGCAAAATCCCAGGCAGGACTTAGTATTTCTCAGTTGCTGCAATATAATAGCTTTGTACGTCGTCGCGATGGAGATCGTAAACGAGAACGCCATAATAAAGCAAGAGAGACACCTCTTCCAATCTACATTGGGTTAACGCTTCACGCTAAAACCCGCAGCCGTGATCTTGTAGAGAAGCTATATGAATTGGGATTGTCGATATCGTACGACAGAGTGCTGACCATTTCAACAGACCTGGGAAACTCTATTTGCCGTCAGTACCATCACGATGATGTTGTGTGCCCGCCAAGTCTTCGTAAGGGGTTGTTCACGTCATCCGCTGTCGATAACATCGACCATAACCCAAGCTCGACAACCGCCCATGACTCGTTTCATGGCACTAGGGTATCACTTTTTCAGCAACCCACAGCTCAAGTTCCAGGGGTTTGCAGGAACAGAGTATCTCTTGACCAGGCCACTTCCACTGGTACAAAGTCAGTTTCTGAATTACCAGAGTCCTACAGCCAAGTTCCCCCAGTTTTACTTCCTAGTAAGAATCCTTCTGTACCCCTGGTGCAAAGTGACATGCGAGGAAATGGTAAGATTGTTGCAAAAGCAATTGCAGAAGAATTCGAATGGTTGGAAGAGGTGAAATATGGGCGGCCGTCACCGCCAAAAATACGAAGTATGTCAACAGGAATATAGCAACGTCAATTGGCTCATTGGCGCAGCGCAGAAGAGACTAAATGAGTTAGAAATGATTCAGCCTAAATACAAGTAGTCGTATTGCCTTTTGTCAAATGGTTCACTCAAAAAGTAAACGAACTAAGAAGATATTAAATTGTCTAGTCATTACTGTTAAAACGGAAGAGACTAACTGAAACCGTTCTATGGAAATAAAGATCGGTTCATCTTCCCAACACGAACTGGTATAGTGTGTTAACAAACGGTCCGGTGTGATGTTAATAAATGGCTTATCTTAACCTAACGTGGTTCAGTCCATAGATGTTCAATGTAATATGAATCGCTTTAACGAAAGGTCAATTGATTTAGTGTAATTACAAATGACTCATATGGTATGTGTATAAATCGACCTAACATGAAATGGTAGTTTATGCAAAGGACAAATGGTTTACCTTGATGTGAAATGAAATAAAGAAACAAAAACGCAAGTGGTTCACAGTATCGGCAAATGATTCAATGTAATCTGAAACGGTTTAACAAACGGACGATTGATTTAGCGTAATCACAAATGGCCCAGCGAAACAACAAATGGTCTGAAAAGAACTGAAATGCTACAGTCCACTAAGAAACGAATCGACCTAATATAAAATGGTTTATGCAAAGGAAAAATGGTTTTCCCTAATGTGAAATGAAGTAGAGAAAAAACAAATGGTTTGGGGCGACCACAAACGATTTAACCCTTTGCGTGACATACAACACTTCGCCGAACCGCCAAAAATACCAACGTGAAATGGAACAGCCAAATGTCGAATGGAACAGCGAAGTCTCAAACGGAACAGTCCATGTGGGGTCTGACGTCAAGATCGGACATCAGCTACTTAAAATTTGGCGCGAAAGCAGCTTGTTTACAACCGGGATTTCACCTGCCCTTTGTACATTTCGGTAAGTTTGCTTCTGCTGATTTTCTGTAAGTTACTATTATTTACTGCCTTCATTACAGAGTTTCGTCGTAATGCAAAAGGAAGCATTGGTAAATTAATATTAACAGGAGCTCGTGAGCTCCAGATATCAACTGTAGTTAGGATTGAAATGTTTACACACGCAAATGTATCATCGTCTGCCATGATTCCTCATGTGGCAAGGTTTCCACAGTCTGACTTGTTTCGTTAATCGGCCTTTTCGCTGTAGACACTGGGTTTTATCGGTTTACTTGAAAGTATTATGATCTTAAGAATAAAAACTAACAACAATATCCGACGTTTGGGAGTCAGACATGACCCCATTATCAAGGTTAAACTGTAATGGACAATTCGCAATTTAAATATAACGGGCGTTAGGTCAAAACAAAGACTTTTGCATAAGTGGAAATTAATGTAAATATCTTAATGTCAACTATCGTTTAATTTCCATTTATGCAAAAGTCTTTGTTTTGACCTAACGCCCGTTATATTTAAATTGCGAATTGTCCATTACAGTTTAACCTTGATAATGGGGTCATGTCTGACTCCGAAACGTCGCATATTGTTGTTAGTTTTTATTCTTAATACGTTTTCTAAATCGATCTTACTTATTATGATCTTGCAACGAAATGGTTCGATCAATCGGTCGGTGTCACTGACTAAACTAAAGCTAAACGTGATCATGATCTTGACTGTTTCGTCACACGTTTTATTCTCTATAGCTTCTGTCTACGGTTATGTCACCTTCCAGCTGTCTTCACTTATTGTGAACGCTACATAAGGGTGTAGTTGTTTGCAACAAAAGTATAGGATAAGATTTGATAACGGGTCCATCTGTTCACGGAATTTGGTATATCGGTAGTAAGATAAGAAACGCAAAGATTGACAGGCCACACTGATTCCCTTCCTGTGTGAAAACATGTATAGAACCTCTTGCCCTTACAAGCAGATCTTTTTGTCTTTTGGTGGTTGAAATATTTGAGGTCGTTTTGGTTATCCCCGAACAGAAATTTCCCTCAAAAAAAAAAAAAAAGAAAGAAAGAAAAAAACGACAATATTCTCCCGCAAACAGTTCTTGCATGGAAGTTGACAGATGTGAAACAAAAAGTGAAATAAAAGTCAAAAAAGGTATTCTGTACACTGGAAATCGTAACAGAAGTTAAGTTTGGCTTCCGACTTACCATTGGGTTACACTTTCTCAGCTAGGTGGTCAGTTGGAGTCTTAGATATGCTGTAATGTGACTAACTGATGCAGTTATGAGCTAGGCTGTTAGTCGTTATTTGACTTTGTGAATGCGTGCTGCATTTCGATTCAAAGATTGCTCACCATAGTCTCCAGTAGCGCAGTAGTTAGAACATCCGACTAGATCAGTGAGGGTTGTGGGTTGAAATCCCACATGCAACTCAGATATTTCCGATTTCCAGTGGGGATTTAATTGCATCATTTAACTATATATTGGGCATTAACCCTCTCCCTTGTGTTATATGACGCGAGGTGGAGGTGGGGTTTGGGGTCTGGATCATGTGCAAATATGCTCTTAAAAATCGGCATAAACTTGATTGCCTTTCCGACATTGACTTTTCTCGTTGAAAGCTTTAACACTGCGTATATGGAAGGGAAGCAGCAACTTTTGACGGCTTTACATCAAATCATCGCTGACTTAGAAACAGTTGGTGATGATACAATTCCCGATATGGGCTTGGTAGGGTTGAAACTGAAGACCCTCGTTGAGGCCGCCCTGCTGAACGGTGACATTTCTTTACTAGCAATTGCTTTTATTAATCAAGCGCGTCAATTATGTATAAGTTCTGGCGCCTATTCATCTTACCGTTCCTACAAAGCTCCTGTTTTACGACAAGAAGGCCGACGAGGACGACCAAAATTTGATATTACAGAAGAGCAGCTGCTTTTCTTCAGAGCAACCCGGCACTTTCAAATGCGCGCGCTCACGATGCAAAACTTGTCTTTTCATTGTTAACACTAGCAAGATATCGGGACCTAAGCGATCTGTTAAGATCACCGATCGTTTCACATGTACCTCCGCAAATGTCATTTATTGCATAACCTGTACGTTATGCAATAAATTATACATTGGTGAGACAAGTAGACGACTAGGTGACCGATTCCGCGAACACCTTCGAGATGTTGAGAAGAATGACAAGGATGCATCTAAGCCAGTCGCTCGCCATTTTAATCTGCCTAACCACTCCTAAAAACACATGGCTATCTGCGGCCTTTCCCTACATCTAGGTACGACGGAAAGCCGCAAGAATCTGGAACAAAAATTCATCTTTCAAATCGGCACCCTTAATCCTCACGGTATTAACGAACGCTTTTCATTTAACTAATATATTCCTATTTTTCAAGTTGCCATGTTACCACCAATAGCGTAGCTCCTACTCTACTATAAAAACTACACGTAACCTATAATCCCTCGATTCGCTCTGACGAAGGGCTAACGCTCGAAACGTCAGCTTTTAGAATCTCTGTACGGTGGCCAATTTACATTATCAACTCCGTTGATAAAACCAAAATTTTTGTATACTTCTTCCCCACCGACGCAGCACCACAGTTTCTTTAGAAACTACCCCTTCATTCATTTGCTTTTCTTCAGAGGTATGCTAATATGTAACTCATCTCAATGTATAAATCCGCATTTAGTAAAGTAGCTTATAGACAGGTATACTCAAAAATAAAAATTAAAATTAAAAAAACCGAAAAATATTACACATTTTCCATACTGGCAACCCAGTAATTAGAGTTTTTGAGGGGAATATATACGCAAACTCCCAGATACAGGGAAGACTTGCTTCATTTCATTTTAGAACCACATCTTAACCAGCCGATGTAGTTTTCGGTCGCTTTGCAATTGTGGGAGGTGTGTGTGTAGACCTGTTTACTTTGGAAATTATTAATTTTTGCCCAGTTCCTTTGAACATGTTATGTTGAAAAGGGGTTCGAGTAGCCGAGCGTAAAATTATAGAGAAAATGCCATGAGGGGGGAAAACGATACATTCCATATAGCGGGTGTTAAAATTAATGAGCATAATTTTTAAACACGGTGCACGTAGGGAGCAAATCCAGGGGAGATCAAAGGAAATTATTAGGAAGTGCCAGAGCAAATTAGAGTGTTTCGTTTTTGAAATGTTATTCATTAGAAAACTCATGCCTTCTTCAAATACTCAAGCAGATTCCATTCATTGAGCTTACTGATTAACTTGTAGAAGTTTTGTATATCTATTGTGTCGAAACGTCGTCACTTTTAATAGCTAAATTTAGCCTTTGGATAGTTATCGCAGCTTTTTATCACGAAATGTTTTTCGAAATCACTTCTTTTAAGGAATCAAAGCTGGTACGAGTTTACGGGAACTAAGGGTTCATGAGGGTTCCAGTTATCTGGCGTCAAATGTACCAGACAGAAACATGTATTTTTCACACCTTTCTTTCTGTATAAATACTTATGTTAGTTCCTTAACATTTCACATTTGCTAATGGTGACATGAAGTCGTCCAAACATTATGTAACTTCCCTTTTATCGTTAATTTTCTTATTCCAATGTACCTGCCATTATATATTTTGTATTGTGATAGAACATCAATTTAGCAATCAAGAAATGGATCTCATGCTAGGTGTGAGCAAACGAACAGTGGAACGAAGGATGACAGAGCTACACCTGACGAACAGATCTCGATACACGGACATAGAGGACGATATGTTGGATTCGTTTGTTCAACGTATAATAACCAACTTTCCGAGATCTGGTAAGTGACAACAGTTCTTTTTCCTCACTTCACTATTTTAACACATTAGTTGGATTCTTGCAGTATCTAAAGGTTTTCTCAGTCTTTTCTCAGATGTCGACTCGATTGTCACCTTGTCTGAAATTGCCTCACATTATTATTCTCTCTTTTTAACAGGTATGAAGACAACACCTCCTCAACAGTGCTCAACTTACTTCAAGACGCCGTGAAAAGATGGGGTTTGCCATCTCGTGTTCGTGGCGATATGGGGGTAGAAAACCGTGATGTGGCGTATTACATGCTCTCCCATCCTGCTCGAGGCCCTGGAAGGGGCAGTTACGTAACAGGAAGGAGTGTCCATAACTCGCCCATAGAAAGGCTATGGAGAGATGTGTACCAAATCGTTCTTTCTGCCTTCTATGACCTATTTCTCTCTCTGGAAGAGGAAAGGTATCTGGACATCGACAACGAGGACCATCTGTTCTGTCTGCACTTTGTGTACAAGCCCTTAATCAACCAGATGCTGTCTAATTTTACTAGTTCGTGGCTTAATCACAAGGTCAGAACAGCTGGAAATAGAACTCCCATGCAACTATTCATAATAGGCATGCAACAAGTTGCTAACGAAGATAATTTGGTGGCATCTGAGTATTTTGAGAACCTTGATGAGGTTAGTGTACAATTAAATTTTAGTTTCTCTGGAAAAGTACTCCAACTGCATGCGCAATAGTCGACACACAATTTTGAGTTTGAATTAACTTCAATTGACAAATGTTTGAAGCCATCCAATTTTAAGAAATTTCTTAGGCGCGAATATTTTCGTATATTTTCGTCGTATATTTACTACGACCGATCTGTAGAAAATGGATTACAAAAATTAGGTTCGGGGCAGGTCTTCAATTTTGAGAAGTGGTTGCCGCGTTTTATCTTGCTGTTCATATGAATTTTCCCTTGCCATGACAATCTTTGCCATGGCATGTCAGGATTTGCGAGTTTCTTATAGACTTTTTCTCTTAAAGTCCCGGATCGAAAGCTATGGAGTGGATCCCTCATCTCCGCTCCCGGACGAAAATGACAGAACTGATGGCGTTCGCGTTTCGGAACCATCGTGTCCTTTGAACACAGGGGGTTTTACAGCTTTCCAAGAAGAAATGACAGGAGTTGTTGGCACAGATCCATGGGATATCTCCCCCTACCTGCACGCACTTGCTATTCTTCGTCAACTTAAGGACCAATCACAGTAAATCCTAATTCTGGTTCTAGTGTACTGATACTGTTGTTGACCGAAAATCGAATTTTGGAACTTCAGGATGAACTCTCTTGAGGCCCTTACTTTTGGTTCGTACCTTTAGCCCGGAAGTGTTTTTCAAGAAAACCGGTTATGTTTTCTATTTTCGCCAACTGTCAAAACGAAGAAAAGTATTACGACACGGGCTTAAAGTCCTACAGTTAGCCATGGGTGGAAATAAGTCTCATTGTCATTGGGCATCCCGGTTAAGCATTACGCTTTGTTGGTCTGTAAACAAGATACGTTTTACTAAAATTGTTTCAATACGTCCTATTTGAAGACATCCTCTATGGTCCCTGTGCGTGGGGAGAGCTTTCGTTATGTTCTTAAACCCTTTTTCTGTATTTTGTTTACAAGTCTTTCGAGATTTGATGTCTAAGGGATATTCGCTTGCGGTAGTATTTCCCGACCTCTTCACAGCTAGCGAGCGAAAGAAGCGTTTTCCATAAGAGTTTTACAAAGTTTTTCGTGTCCACCCGCCTTATGCAAAAGCCTCCTCCCACACCGGTGACTGAACAAAATTCGAAGCAGAGAGCATTTATTAAGGACGGTTTATTTTAAATTGCAGAGATTGCTTTATAATGTAATATTTGCACCATTGAGGTAGAAAGAAAACCAAACACAACACAGTTCTGATATCTGAAGCGAAATGACATTTGCTGTTTCCCATTTACACCTATTGTATCAA